>NW_008751719.1:87522-112048 GCF_000715545.1 Opisthorchis viverrini | reverse complement strand
CCCCCCCCCCCCGAGATAAATACTCCAGTGTCATGCACGGTCCTTTTAGCGCTATAGTTGATGTTTAAATCGACAAACTCTTAAAGTTCCATGCCTGGAGGTGATAAGGAGCCCTCTCTAACACAATTGATTCACGGGCTCTGCTGTATTGTGTATTGTGCGAGGTCATCTAATGCAGTCTGCTTTCAGTAAACACATCTAAGTCGTCCTTCGAAAACCAATAGGCTACCTAAACCTGGGGCTACATAAAATGGGCAAGGCTGTCTGGTGAATCCATATGAAGCGAGATTTTGAACGAAAACATGTCCGTAAATTTCCTTTAGTAGCTTGCGTTTGCTCTACCGTGGTGAGCCTGACTTAGTCGTGGGTGTAACCTCGGCTAGCACTCCATAAAATCAGAAGTTCTGTTACGTGGAAGTACACCGTCCCATTGGGCTATACAGGACTTCTCTGTGTTTCCTTGTTTCCGCAGTCAATAAATCCAGAGTAGTCAGGTTACTGTTTATGTCCACGAATGTAACTGCAAATGGCCTGACTTATAGTGAACGGCAAATCTTACGCGGATGTTCAAAGCATTCGGCATTACAATGCCACATTGTGAATGGCCTGTGGTGGACCGGAAAATAGTGAATCTTTGCCTATGGCCCCAGCTCAGATACCATGGAGGATATGACGGGTGATTCCCCCCTGTCTGACAGGAATCAAGGTTCTGTCTCCTCAGCTGCTTAAGATTTGTATCGTGGCAAAAAGAGGGCGATTCTATTCCTTTAGTTATCTACTCCTTTTCCGAAGTTCCGTGAATAGGGGAAACTCTTAAAATGAGTAGAAAAACCTAACTGATGTTTTCATAAGGGAAACTACTCACAAGTTTGCTGAAAATTCTTCGACATCCCACGACCGGTTTCGCCCTTGTTGGGGCTCAGCGGGTAGGCTCAGTCCCCAAGTTTCCGTCAATCTTACGTCCTACTTGGACCCAAACTGGACTGTTTTCGAGAAAAACACCCATTTGCAAATCAATTTGGTTTTCACGAGAGACTCAACTGATATACTGCGGTATCTCGAATATTGTGCCAAATGAATCTACTTGATATCTGTTTAAACAAGTCGCATACTTATAAGATATCGTAGTATGTGTTCAATCACACCTAAAACTGCAGTCTTATAGACGACAAATGGGCTCTACTTTCCAAGTGACTGTTCAGCGGTTACTAATATATAGTTGTGTCGTCCGACGAAGGCATCAATCATGTTAAACCAGTTCAAATTATGATAAGTTTGGTGTCTTCTGGAATTCTCCGTGATCATAATCGATGAAACCTGTGAATCTAGCGAATCTGAACTAGTTTGATCACTGTTCGAATCGTGGAAAACAACGAAATAGGGTTAGGAATTATAATGCACCTAGTAGAGATTGGTCAGGTGAAAACTAAGTTTAAAAAGCTTTGGTGAGTAGATGAGTATAAGGGAATTTGAAGAGTACATTTCACCCGGGACAATGACAGCTACGAAGTAACTTCCCGACTGGTTAACCGATCGATAATATAAAGGTTTCCATATAAGTTCAATCGTCCGTATGATCAAACTAAAATCAAATCTTTCACGTCATATTTTGGTGAATAGCAGACCATATTTGTCGTTTTACTGGTGAAGCGTATTTTGAGGATTTTATTTTAACAAGTTAGTAATTGGGATATTCGCGTCTTTCATGCGAAGTTTCATAAAATTTGAACGCATGAATAGCAGGGAATCAAAAAGTGCACTGCACTCTTTTTTCGTACAAAAAATCTATCCGAAAAATACTGAAAACTCTTCGACAGCTTACCTTGTGAGTAGTTTCCCTCATGAATTTATACCACAATATCTCGTACATCGTACCAACTGAAACTTGAGGCGGCCTTTGTGCGACACATTCAGTTGAAGAATATCGTAAACGAGAGATTCAGTCGAGTCTCCCGGGAAAACCAAATTGATTGGCAAATGGCTATCTATGTGCTGCACTCCGCTTCACTTCAATGTTTAGCTACAAAACTCCAAATTCGGGTTATCAATTGTCAGTCAAAAGTACGCTAGAACCAGCTTCATATTTAACTCACAGTTGATTTGAACAGCTGGTAAAAAAGGGAAACTTTATTGGCGGATTCAAAATAAGTCTGTATAACCTTGAAAAAGACAATTGGGGCGATCATTTCCTTAAAAAATAATTAATCCTCGATGAAGAGCACTCTGAAGAACGTAAAAAATACGCTTTCATTTGGGACTAACCCATCAAAGCACTATGGTGTTCCCTATACGATCAACTTGGTTTGTTATCCATCTTACGAGAACTTGTAGAAGATACAGACCGTGATTTTCGCATTCCTAGTGCTGTTTCCGGTTATGAAAGCAGGAGATTGGGAGATTAATGAATAGAAGGCAAAAATAGCTTTGAGCAGCTAGTGGTTTGTTGTCTGTCACAAAGCATTTAATGAACATCAAAACCACATCAACAAACATGGAATAAGCAACGTTAGCATTGTACACATTGTCTCCCTTCAGTTTGTTTCAGTCAACATGCTTTTTTTTATGGCATATCACATGATCTTTCCTAAGCATGACGGTCCGTCTAAAGTAACTAAAGTAGAGAGCAAATTAGCACAAGATTACTCTGTTCTGGATTTGAAGTTCCTCATCAGCAAGTGCTCACTGTTCAAAAAGGGGCACTTACCACCTTCCCCCCAAACAATGATCAAAGTAACTAACGTCACTGCAGCTAGGTCCATTTGCATTCCTCAACAGTTTCAGTAGAGCGGGTGATGGTGTTTCGAAGCCCGATTTTGCTAAAAACTCTCATCACGTGCATTCCAGGAGGTTCGCCGTGATTGGTCAGTGTACGAACATTTCATTGTTTGAATAAGAAGGTATGTCCACCACCGTGCTCTCTAGGCTTATCAGATTATGCGTCCAATCAACAAGAACTCTGCTCTCATTGACTAAAAAGTGCGGTCACATACTCGCGCGTCCACGAGCGTGCAACAGATGCTTTTTTTTATCAAGAACAATAGGGTATGAAGCAGAATACCTCTCGATAATAGGTTAAAAGGCATCAAGACTGGATAGATTATAAAAACACAAAGGATTCCGGCTTTAAATATCACCGGTAATGGATAAAACTAATGTGAGTGGCTAGAACTGCATCAAACTTTGGCACGCTGGGACCTATAGCTTACTCATTCATTTGCGTGAAATCCGTTCATTTGTTGATGTTACCTTGTCCAGTCTGAATTATATATAGTTACACATTAGACTGGCAAGACTGACAAACAGGAAATCAGAGCTTATCGAATAGCGTAGTAAAGGTAGACAACAGTTTCTTGTGACTGCTGGACCATCCATCTCTTGTTAGGATCTGGTCACCTCGGAGATGATAGTCCCAAGTCAAACTCAAGGCTTCTGGTGACTAATTCGTCGGACGTTCTCACGATAAATTCCCTAGTTGAGCCAGACGATAGTCCATTCGCATAAGTGAGCTGTGATCAACAGTGCTTCAGAATGGAAAATAACTGAGCGGAAATACATAAGAACAAGTTCGTCCAAAATGAACTGAACTGATAGTCTGGCCAACCGTACAACAGATGCGTTGGAAAGATGAAGTAGTATCGGGAGCTGAATGTCCAAGAGGGCAAAAAGGCCTATTAATGATGCGTTTTATAAGATAACCAGTGTATCGGAAGTGGAAGGAACCACTGTTTTCAGCATCGCCAGACAAGGTCATTTGCTACATAGATCTGCCCTGTAATCAAAATTGACAAGAAATTTTGTGCTTACATGAAATCCATCTGTGGTAAAAGCTGGAACTGGTCGAAGGCCACATGGCTTGGAAGTGGAATTGGGAAAAAACGATATCAAATGATGAGAAACGTTTGAATTGGATGGTCCAGACAGTGTCGTATCACGTTACTAATTTGATCCCGCGAGAGAAGAAAAAGTGAGGTGTGAATTGAGCGTCAGGTTATGAAGTTAAGCTTCACTCACCTAACGAGTCAAGCTAAAGGCCAGACATGGAATGAACTGCCATCACAGAACAATACATCCTAATTAGTGTTAAGGTGTTGCAATGCGGGGGCTGATTATGGAGAACAAAAAACATACATAAATGGGGAGCTTCGTCCTCGTATGGAGGAATCGTTGCCACTAAGTAATTAATTAGCATATGCGGTCATTCAGCTGTAACACCCTTTCGGTGCCTAGCTTCCATACCGCCCAAAGGAAGCACGGGGGCTGACATACTGCTAGGTTGCCCAAGCCTAGACAGAGGGAGTCGAGAGGCAGAGGTCGGGTTCGAACCACGGACCTTCCAGTAAGCATATGCGGTACGTGTCGAAATTTAGTGGAGGGTACTTCCAACAAGCTCACAATGAAGCTTGAGACTCCTGTGTTTGAGCAGCTTGATTTCTGCAGAAGTCCAGGTCTACATAACCAAAACTTTAAAGCGTAAAACTTTAAACGAGAAAAACTACGCAACAGCTGAAATCGTGGTGAGAAGCTATAGATGGATCTTAAGCACTGTGTAAAGTTACTAAGGATTAAAATTCTTTCCTATTGGAAAAGTGGTCGGATGAGGTCCATCCTGATGATCGAAAATTGCGGTTTATGAAAGGCACGCAGGTATCGCCAATACGTGTGTAAAAGAAACCCTGAGGAGTGAATGCGTTCAGCTTGAAAATGAGGATTCGAGATAGGGTGCATATATGGAGCCTTGATTTCACAATACTATAACTCAGTCATCATCATCATCAGCTGTAACGACCGCGCAGTCGTATTGTGGTTGCTGCTGCCAGTTTCTTTTACCGACAGTTTGTAAAGGTTGGCTAAATCGATGCACATTGAAGGGGAGAGCCGACATAATTGATGCGTAAATACGGGGTTTTCAGTGGACCTTTACTCGGGGAGATTGGGAGGGAAACTATGCATTGAAGACAATAGCGTGGACGCTCGAGTGCCACTGAGGGCACGACTAAGCCATACTTGACAGTGTCTTTGATTATTGAACTACCCCGTCCCCGGGTACCCATCCAGGGAGACAGCATTAACCATCGCAAGTAAGTTTTCTGGTAGCGCCTTGCATACTTCGCTGCTAAGTCACTGTTCGACCTCCCCTGGTTGGTTTTCAACCTTCACGTGGTTGCGCGAAAAGAGACCTTCGAGGACCTTCGACTCGTATACAAGCACGTGACCAAGCCAGCTGGACCTATGAGGTGTTATCAGTTCATTTATCATGGATGGTCTATTTCTTCCGAAAACCATTCGACTTAATTCATCACTACTGATCTGATGTTCCTAACAGACTATGACAGTGCTCCTGAGACATCACTGATTAAACGCTGGAAATCTTTTGACATCCTCACCGCGCAGCGGACAGGTCTCTGACATATAATGTGATAATAATATAATAATATATATATATGTATATATATACATGTGATAATATAATGTGATAATGATATGAAGAGCAACACACGAATAAGGGGATGTCATACCTGTGCAACGGGTGATGCAGGTTCACGAAAGCTCTCCTGGTCTTCCAATTCCGAATAGAAATATCATCTTTCGCGAAGACCACCGGGACGGATACAGTTGTCCTGGTGGGCAAATTTGCCTATTAACTCAATGGGCTCATCCGAAAACCATGAGGATAAGGTTCGGTTGCACCCAGCCTTGCAGCAGAACTTTACACTTTGCAGGCGCGTACCTAACCGTGAGGCAGAAGTTAGGTTACTCAATATTGAATTACCACGGCGTCAGATCCAAGAAGAGCTATGTTGTCTGCATACTCGATATAGGTGAGCGAATGCCCTGGGAGCCATTCGGTCACACAGGCATTGGAGGTTTGTAGTGAGTCTTCCATGATCGCATCAATGACGAATTTGAAGAGGAAAAATAAAAGAGGACGGCCCTATCGGACACCACTTGGTGTGGTGAACTCAGGCGAGATCTTCCCATAGACCTTTACACGGTCGCGAAAGTTGGCGTACAACGCCATAAAGGAGGGAAACCTTTGCCCCACAGAGAGTGCCACTATGACACATCATTACCTCAGAGTAGTACCAGCACCATATTACAAGCTAGTCTCTATAATCAGGGTAAAGAATGAAGTTGTGGGGCACGTTATTTTGTTTTAGTCCGGATAATAACACATTTTTCTGTCTGTATGTTATGCATATCCGTAGTCAACCAACTTGCATGTAAAACTGCTCCTAAACAGATTTGTTCATATTCTCAAACGGCATTTTCATCCAGATCAACTGATTTATCGAAACATCGGGATAATTAACCTGCCTAAAAACCATTCAAGCAGGCACAAAAATGTTACATGCCGTACAGGAAATCGGTTCCCCTTCTACGCTCTACTGAGCATCCCACCTTCACTTCTACCGGAAAATTGGTTTGAAAATCTTGAATTATCGGGATGATGTTCATTCTCTTTTTTCGATTGGCGGGCGAATAAATGGCTTGTAAAACAACATTCACCACAGGTTTGGCCGCGTTAAAAAATTGTCAAAGTTAAGGGGTTATTCAAAATCTCACATTTTAAATGAAGCACTTTGATGTCTAGATAAAAACTTCCATTCATTAGGTGTGCCGCTTGGCCTTCCGGAAGTACCTTGGTCAACGCTGCAAACCTCATCCACTATTGTGATTTTTTGGAACTTTGAGAATTATGTAACAGTTCCAAACTCACTTATGGTTTGGAGCACGGTTTGGTGGTACATGAGTATATCGTACGACAGTATAAACATCCGTTTACCCGTGCTAAAGCAGGAAAAGTTAAAGTCAACTGATGCGTTATCACAGACCAAGGAAATAGGAAAATCGCATTCGGAAACTTATGGCTTGGGCCGCTAGAAAATAGTCCGCCACGTGACGCCACAACAACCTGTCCGCTTGTTCAATCAGAATATGTTGGGGGAAATCCAGTCATCCAGGCCACCTTGACTGACGATTTGGGTAACACAAGCACCTAACCTGTTACCCCATCGAACACTGTTTGACCTCGAATACCACACTTTCTTCTATCAGCTGTGTCAAAATTGCACGCGTGTTCAGTTGATTTGCACTGATACTTCTGGTGGTTTGTGGAGGAAGCAGATAAATTTCTACATTCACCGTTCTTATAGCATACTTTGCAGGAAATCCTCCGGATGGGTCTCATCATTTCAGTTTCTCCGTATGGGATGCGTAGACTGTACATAATCGGAAAGTCGATTCTTAACTCAATTTTGGGTTCTTCAGTTTTTGGGTGAAAGCTAAGGCGGCTTTTATGGCGTTGGTTTCCGGTTCCGCCACTTCTCTAACGAGCAAGAAGGTAGTTCAAACAAGTATTCTCAAAATGGACACAAATGCTGCTTCCTTTGTTTGGATTTTATTTCCATGCCAAATGATGAAGCAGTGGCATGGATTCTGCAGAGAAGAAATTCGGTTCGGGTAAATGGATGAACTTAACTACCAAGATGTGACCTAAATCGGAATCAACTGAGTCTCTGCGTCACACTACAACACCGAGTACATGACGTTGTAAAATGTGGGAAGCGCCAAAATTGAGTAGGCTATTGCTTCGAAACGGAAATAGGCACACATCAGACAAACCACCCGGACAAAACTAAAGACGACTTATTGTTGAACTAGCAGGATCGTATCGCTGGAAGTTACCTCGATGGAACGAAGGCATACATCGGTCCCATATGTCTGTGGCGTTCATCTCGTTTTTATAACTTCCATTCAGCTACCTCAAAACTTATCCCTATAAATAACGGTTATGGCTCTTTGGTAGAACGCAGGACCGACGGACTAAAGATCGCTTCATTCCAACCCTTATTAACAAACATGGATGGTCCCACGACTCTGTCAAGTGAAGTATTTGGGTTGATCCACTACTATGCAGTTGATGCTAAGTGACCTGGTGTTTCGTAGATCTTGGATGATCTGAGGTTGTGATATTGCCCTACATTCTGCCACACTCATTGTCAATCAGGCCTCTGTAAGGAAAGTGCAACCGATGCACAATGATCTCTTTTCCGAAGAAGGACAACTACCGCCGGTATCATGTGGGCTTTGGCTTTGAAATGATATTTTTGGGAGACAAGACCCAAGCTCTAAACAAAAGCCACCTCAAATAAGCCTATGACGCCCTGCCAGCAAAGACCAAAACGCGAAATTCGTGTCTCTGAGTGATTGGTTCACAGTATTATTACCCAAATTTGAGGTACGTATAGTTTTATTTGCTCGCACATTCGATAAATAGTGGTCCATGTTGGGGATATCAATATCCCCAAAAGACTGTATTTTTATGTGCTAGCGAACTTCCGGCATCTTCAAGGTCAAACTGAATATATATATGCATTGTCATTTTTTCCCATGATCGCCTGTTGATCGCGTGTTGTTGGATCATTAAAGTTTGTGTCCGAGGTTTTTCGTCTTCTCACTATCCGCCTTGCTAGAAGTCTGGATCAAGCAACATAGCTGGGGATAGAGTATTGCCGCAATGCGCATATCACATTGTTTGCTCGCTGCGTGACCGAACCGTAACAGTCCGTCACTAGTGAGACTTCCCTCAAAATAATGCCAATTTAGACGCTGCAGGGGCTGCACCTTATTGCGGTGTGGCGGTTCGCATAACTCTATAACCCACTAAGCTAAATTGAAGGATTTCATTTTCACTTTACCCACAGAACCTTTCTTACCCGGTTGGTCAATTGTTGGAGATCTGACAGTTTCCTGGTCTGCCAGACTAGGAGCTAGAACAGGCACGTGACTTGTTCCTTATAAAACTTGCACTACTGTACGCCGGCACCCACCCAAAGCCCTGTGGTCAGGCTTTTGAGACAAAGACTGTGGTTGAGAACCCTAAGTGTCCCCTTAATGAAACTAAACATTAGATTTCCATTGTTTAGGAAGACCTCCACGCTCCAGGTTCCCATCGCAAATGCATCTTCCTTCTTGTGGACGTGGAGTGCCACTCGAATGAAACAGAAACCTTATACCTAAAGGTCTAGCTCATGATAGCGAGGGCTGGCTCGACTCGAGGACGCAAAGGGTGAGGTATAGAAGTCTGCTTTCCGATGTTACTGCGCACATTAGGTACTTTTAGGGCAGCGCCGGACTCAACAGTTTTGAGTAATATAGCAGCGATCCAATGGTAGGCAGAGTGCGACCTATCCTTCCCAAAGAAAAACGATTGTACAGTCTGTCACGGCCAGTATTCTGTGAAAAGAGTCAATTAATGATAAAACGCACAGATGGCAATGATTCACTAGTGCAGACACGGCTAGCAACATGTTGTCATGTACTGGATGTTAGTAATTGTTCATGGGAGACAAAACAAACTTGAGTGGGGAACACTGATTTTTGCAACCAAACTTCGAAAGAATAAGGATTATTCTGTGAGGCTATTCACAAGTGGCAGAGAAGATGACAGCTATCAACAGAACTGTGAAAAACCCAAGTCCAATCTGTTTGGAAAAAAACGAAGTATACGAGTGGTGACAAGTTAAATCCTTAGCCAATGACGGAATGGTTGCAAGTGAGGCTGTGTTAGGGAATTTTGACGTCCTGGGGAGATAACAGTGGTCAGCAATAGGAAACTGATACACTGTATCAAAACATATATCAGTAGGAAATCCAGCCAAATGCAAAGAGGTCGATGGATAAACACCGGGTGCAGACAAAGGACTGTCCATTGACACGCTTCTGTCGCAGAGCCTCAATCTTAGTAGGCACCAGCGAACAGAACCCGATGATGTTGAGGTTCGTCCAAATCATACACGTACATATACTCGTGACCCAATGGTGCAGTGGTAAACTGTGGAGTCTGACCCCTTGATGACGGTGAGACGGAAGGTTTTTTGACAGTTACACGACGCACAGATCCACCGGGCACGATAGCAACGTGTTCACCAGGTCGGCGAGCTAGTTCGGAATCAACTATACGAAGTAAGTCGAGTCCAGTTTCCACAGCCGACACATCCGAGGCTAAGGCCAAGGTGACATGTGCTCGACACCCAAGAGGGCGATTGGTTTGTTCAACATGCTCACTGTTCATCATGATATCAGGGAGATCTGAAAAATGGGAAGAAAACTGGGTAATAGAACCAGAAATTAACTGGTCCCTTTGAATCACGGAGAAAATAACAATTGATAGGCATGTCGTATTATCAGAATATGTTGGGGGAAATCCAGTCATCCAGGCCACCTTGACTGACGATTTGGGTAACACAAGCACCTAACCTGTTACCCCATCGAACACTGTTTGACCTCGAATACCACACTTTCTTCTATCAGCTGTGTCAAAATTGCACGCGTGTTCAGTTGATTTGCACTGATACTTCTGGTGGTTTGTGGAGGAAGCAGATAAATTTCTACATTCACCGTTCTTATAGCATACTTTGCAGGAAATCCTCCGGATGGGTCTCATCATTTCAGTTTCTCCGTATGGGATGCGTAGACTGTACATAATCGGAAAGTCGATTCTTAACTCAATTTTGGGTTCTTCAGTTTTTGGGTGAAAGCTAAGGCGGCTTTTATGGCGTTGGTTTCCGGTTCCGCCACTTCTCTAACGAGCAAGAAGGTAGTTCAAACAAGTATTCTCAAAATGGACACAAATGCTGCTTCCTTTGTTTGGATTTTATTTCCATGCCAAATGATGAAGCAGTGGCATGGATTCTGCAGAGAAGAAATTCGGTTCGGGTAAATGGATGAACTTAACTACCAAGATGTGACCTAAATCGGAATCAACTGAGTCTCTGCGTCACACTACAACACCGAGTACATGACGTTGTAAAATGTGGGAAGCGCCAAAATTGAGTAGGCTATTGCTTCGAAACGGAAATAGGCACACATCAGACAAACCACCCGGACAAAACTAAAGACGACTTATTGTTGAACTAGCAGGATCGTATCGCTGGAAGTTACCTCGATGGAACGAAGGCATACATCGGTCCCATATGTCTGTGGCGTTCATCTCGTTTTTATAACTTCCATTCAGCTACCTCAAAACTTATCCCTATAAATAACGGTTATGGCTCTTTGGTAGAACGCAGGACCGACGGACTAAAGATCGCTTCATTCCAACCCTTATTAACAAACATGGATGGTCCCACGACTCTGTCAAGTGAAGTATTTGGGTTGATCCACTACTATGCAGTTGATGCTAAGTGACCTGGTGTTTCGTAGATCTTGGATGATCTGAGGTTGTGATATTGCCCTACATTCTGCCACACTCATTGTCAATCAGGCCTCTGTAAGGAAAGTGCAACCGATGCACAATGATCTCTTTTCCGAAGAAGGACAACTACCGCCGGTATCATGTGGGCTTTGGCTTTGAAATGATATTTTTGGGAGACAAGACCCAAGCTCTAAACAAAAGCCACCTCAAATAAGCCTATGACGCCCTGCCAGCAAAGACCAAAACGCGAAATTCGTGTCTCTGAGTGATTGGTTCACAGTATTATTACCCAAATTTGAGGCACGTATAGTTTTATTTGCTCGCACATTCGATAAATAGTGGTCCATGTTGGGGATATCAATATCCCCAAAAGACTGTATTTTTATGTGCTAGCGAACTTCCGGCATCTTCAAGGTCAAACTGAATATATATATGCATTGTCATTTTTTCCCATGATCGCCTGTTGATCGCGTGTTGTTGGATCATTAAAGTTTGTGTCCGAGGTTTTTCGTCTTCTCACTATCCGCCTTGCTAGAAGTCTGGATCAAGCAACATAGCTGGGGATAGAGTATTGCCGCAATGCGCATATCACATTGTTTGCTCGCTGCGTGACCGAACCGTAACAGTCCGTCACTAGTGAGACTTCCCTCAAAATAATGCCAATTTAGACGCTGCAGGGGCTGCACCTTATTGCGGTGTGGCGGTTCGCATAACTCTATAACCCACTAAGCTAAATTGAAGGATTTCATTTTCACTTTACCCACAGAACCTTTCTTACCCGGTTGGTCAATTGTTGGAGATCTGACAGTTTCCTGGTCTGCCAGACTAGGAGCTAGAACAGGCACGTGACTTGTTCCTTATAAAACTTGCACTACTGTACGCCGGCACCCACCCAAAGCCCTGTGGTCAGGCTTTTGAGACAAAGACTGTGGTTGAGAACCCTAAGTGTCCCCTTAATGAAACTAAACATTAGATTTCCATTGTTTAGGAAGACCTCCACGCTCCAGGTTCCCATCGCAAATGCATCTTCCTTCTTGTGGACGTGGAGTGCCACTCGAATGAAACAGAAACCTTATACCTAAAGGTCTAGCTCATGATAGCGAGGGCTGGCTCGACTCGAGGACGCAAAGGGTGAGGTATAGAAGTCTGCTTTCCGATGTTACTGCGCACATTAGGTACTTTTAGGGCAGCGCCGGACTCAACAGTTTTGAGTAATATAGCAGCGATCCAATGGTAGGCAGAGTGCGACCTATCCTTCCCAAAGAAAAACGATTGTACAGTCTGTCACGGCCAGTATTCTGTGAAAAGAGTCAATTAATGATAAAACGCACAGATGGCAATGATTCACTAGTGCAGACACGGCTAGCAACATGTTGTCATGTACTGGATGTTAGTAATTGTTCATGGGAGACAAAACAAACTTGAGTGGGGAACACTGATTTTTGCAACCAAACTTCGAAAGAATAAGGATTATTCTGTGAGGCTATTCACAAGTGGCAGAGAAGATGACAGCTATCAACAGAACTGTGAAAAACCCAAGTCCAATCTGTTTGGAAAAAAACGAAGTATACGAGTGGTGACAAGTTAAATCCTTAGCCAATGACGGAATGGTTGCAAGTGAGGCTGTGTTAGGGAATTTTGACGTCCTGGGGAGATAACAGTGGTCAGCAATAGGAAACTGATACACTGTATCAAAACATATATCAGTAGGAAATCCAGCCAAATGCAAAGAGGTCGATGGATAAACACCGGGTGCAGACAAAGGACTGTCCATTGACACGCTTCTGTCGCAGAGCCTCAATCTTAGTAGGCACCAGCGAACAGAACCCGATGATGTTGAGGTTCGTCCAAATCATACACGTACATATACTCGTGACCCAATGGTGCAGTGGTAAACTGTGGAGTCTGACCCCTTGATGACGGTGAGACGAAGGTTTTTTTGACAGTGACACGACGCACAGATCCACCGGGCACGATAGCAACGTGTTCACCAGGTCGGCGAGCTAGTTCGGAATCAACTATACGAAGTAAGTCGAGTCCAGTTTCCACAGCCGACACATCCGAGGCTAAGGCCAAGGTGACATGTGCTCGACACCCAAGAGGGCGATTGGTTTGTTCAACATGCTCACTGTTCATCATGATATCAGGGAGATCTGAAAAATGGGAAGAAAACTGGGTAATAGAACCAGAAATTAACTGGTCCCTTTGAATCACGGAGAAAATAACAATTGATAGGCATGTCGTATTGTCTAGGATTTTATTGAGTTCGTTAAAATACGAAGGCAACAATCAGTTGGTAGAAACAAAACACAACGACTTTTCCCCATAGAGGATTACTCCAGAAGGAAATTCTCAAATCAATAGACGGTTTCACTCAGTCTTTATTTCTGTTGAAAGAGATACTACATGGGGGATCGTCAGCCGAAAACTAACTTGAGAAAATCGTATTTGAGTAAGATTGTTTGGGTCTCAGAAATTACCAGGGTTCGAGATAACCCAACTGTTAAGGTGAAGCATCACTGTCAACACTGGTGTTGCTGTCTTTGAAGATGATGATGTTAAGGTGGGAAGATATTTAATGAGGGGTATGTGGTTCGGACCCAACCATGGCATCTCGAGTTCTATTATCCAGGCTTGGGCAACCTGACAGTATTTCTGCTCTTCAGCTTTTTTCTTGTTGTGTAGCAGCTGTGCACCACAGCCAACTGATTATTCACTCATTTTCAACCCTATTGTTCAGCTTACCAAACAAACCCAGCAACAACTCCAAGGGCTGTGATGGGCTTCACTCGGCAACGAAAACTAAACCAAGAGGAAAGACGTATCTGAGCGAGTGCTACGTGAGCGTGGCAACACCGAGAGAGCTTTGTTTTCAAATAAACTGCGCTTTGCTAGAGGCCTTTTCCCATGTTTCTGAGGCAGCCCGTTATAATCGCGCATTTCGGAAGCTTTTGTTTAGTGAACAATTGAATTTGTTCCATTTTACTCAGTTCTGTACACCCACAGATACTATGCTAGCCAAGAAACTGGTTCCCCAAACTCGGTAAACGAGATTAACGTTTCCCGGTTGCCTCGCAATAACGAAATATCTCCAAAAAGAATACTTAGAGCCTCAGTTGGGATATGCTCCTCGAGGAGCACTCGGGGGCACCACCAGGCATGGATTATACTCATACTGCTATTGTTGCAGACACTCTAATGGCTGGTGCAGGCAAACACTCGGGTCAAATGATGAGTTATGAAACTATGACATACCAGCTGGCACAGTGGTGGTGAGGTACGTTAGTTACAGTCAACTGGGACCCCATATGCGACCAAGCAATGGTATATCAGCTGAAACAACGGGCTTTGATTTTCAATGACAAGCGCGAATTGGTATCTATTTGCTGTCCTGAAAATTTGCGCACATGTTCTGGGGATGAAGAATCAAAAGACCATTTATTGTGACGGCCTAACACTCCATGGCCAAGAGGTCGCAATCACCAATAATCCGATAGTACGATTGTCAGGACCCGATTGAAGGGAATGTTTTTTTCTTAGAACCACTTTAGTTTACATTCGCCGATACCAGTGTCGCATCAACTCATAAATATTCGTAAAGCTGGATCAGTTTTATGTGGAAACAGTTTAAAGTTATACCGCACAGCGGAAACGGTATAAAACAGTTAAAAACCGGTTGCCATCGAAAACCTGTGAAAGGAGTGAAATTTGCAAAGTCTGTGCATTTCAAAACTATTGACCAATGTAAAGTTTGAAGGGTAGAAGTTTTAGTCGTAACGCAAGCAAATCGTACCTGCGAATTCCGTTCGATCTGTGGACAACACAGCTTGATCATCCGAGGCCCATAAATGGCGCAGGACTAGATCATCGGCTGGCAATCGAATACGAACACCAACTGTGCGCAGAGAAAAAAACAAACCGGTCACCTGCACCGTAAACAGACGACCCAGCAAACTCTCTGTGACGGCTCCGCTAAGAGCGTACTGTTGTGCGCCAGCCGCCCGGCCGAAACGTGCATACTTGGCCGTAATGTGCGGAACACTAGCTGCACGACTGGCTTTCAACCCAACACCGAAAGCGGGTAGGGTAGCTGAATGCCAGTGTCGTAGAACATCAGTGATAGGAGCAGCTGGAAGGAAAACAAGTGAAAAACATTCGTTTATGGAAAGCAGACAAATGAAAACTGTTACATGTTACAAGTGATTCAATCGGCATTTCGTATCTGAAACAACAAAACGACTCAAAATTCGTGGTATAAGGACGAAGCATTACAGAAGGCAAGTAAGTTGAGGTTACCCCTGACTACAAAAGGAAGTAGGCACTTTGAATGCGCGAACCCAGTTCGCCACAAGACAGGGAAGCGACAAAGCATTGATTATTTAAAGGTTTGTACAGTGACGAAAAAACGTTTTCGCTCCGTTTTTAGTTTGCCGGGCTACAATTCTGTACCAATTCAACGTCATGAAGCACATAATACGCTGAGTGAGATGAAAGTTGGAGACGCCATTTTCCTCTTCTATCCCATTCGAAGAGATTCATCTACCTCAGAATGCATTCTACTGCCCCATGGGGTACCTAGTTTTGGGATTGTTTCGCGAAGAGAGTAGTAAACACGCGTGACTGTACTGTGCCATGGAAGACGAAAAAAGTCAGTAAAGCCATTCACGATAATAAAAACAGATTCCAGTGTGTTGCCTTCTAAGCATACAGAAGAGTTGGGAAGAGAATGACCGTTGCCCATCGGTTTACTTTCTGTTAAGTCAGTTATTTACTCGACGCCACGAATCTCCAAGCTGATAGATGTCCTCATCAAAATTAGGACAGCGGCAAATCGTGTCATACGCTTGCAACGTCGGAACTTCCATGAACCTGAACATCCTGTTACAGAAGTCAAAAGTTTCCAACGTTTGGCTTTTATTTCTGAGACACGGATCATCAGGTTGTGCCTAGCAGCCCCTGGGTCACCGAAATGGTTAAAAAAGATGTTATCCACTGGGCTACCTACTAAGCTCCCTGACAAACAACACCAGTACTACGTTCGTGAATCTCAAAATATTAACTATTGACGAAGCGTCACTCATGGTTCAGAGTGCGTCCATGAAACTCTAACACTGTAAGGGGTCGTGTTTTAGCTTCCTAGTCCTCAACTCATGGAGGCCTCGTTGAGAATAAGCTCCTTCCGAACAGGGTATGCAATACCACTGCTTCTTGTCGTCATAAATGACCCTGAAGTCAAGGTAACTTCTAATGTCTTCCTTGGACATGTCAAAGAATATTCAAGATAGTGGCCGACGGCCAATTCGAATATGCAAAATGTAGGGGTTCGAACCTGGGCCGTCAAAGTTATTCGCAAAGACAACCAGATCGAATAATATATCAAAACAATGGCGACTCTTTGTTGAAAAGGAACTGGTGCTTTCGAAGAAATTTGTGGTTTGAAGGGACTTTCACCGGGTTTATATATTATCTTTGCACAACCAGGTGGTGCTTCAAAATGGTTGACTCTCATTGTCACATATATATGGGAGGCCTTTTATGCGCTCCATTTTCCTATCCCTTTTAATCTTCTTCTCATCAAACCAAACGCAAACAAACGGTTTTCATCTTTACTGCGCTCTTTCTGTCTGTGCTGTTCTGCCACAAACGCTTTCGTTTCTGGACTGTAAGGGCCACCTATTAATTGAAACAAATTTATTAATGTGTTTGTTCTCCTGATCACGTCCACCAACGCGAAAAGTACGTTGCGAAAATGAGCTCAGTGTCCTCATTTTAACCAAGCTTGGTGGACGTAGGGCCAAGCACACAAAACCATGGAACAGCGCAAGTCTCACGAATAACATAGAAATCACGTAGATTACGTAGTTCGGTGTTGATGGAGCGACCTGACATCACGTGACTGGCCACAATCGCTCATTCGATGGGTGGATCATGGATGCAAACATTACGCATCCTGAAATCCAGCTGAAGCCCTTGTTTAAGTCAGTCTGCTTCTCAAATATCGTACAACCTGAAACAAGAGGCGGCCTGGTGCAGCACGTTCAGAGGATTAAGAACATCATTAACGAGAGATTCAGCTGGGTTCCATGTGAGTTACCCGTCGAAACAAATCTGGTATACATATAAGATAAAGCATATACGTCAAACTTCGTGAACTGGGGTTCCAGTAGAACATAAGGTTGACGGAAACTCGGGGACTGCGCCTACCTGACGAGCCCCAGGAAGGCCGAAACAGGTCGTGGGTTATCGAAGAGTTTTTAGCAACCTTATGAGTAGTGTGAAACGTCTAAAAAGGAAGTATTTATTCTAACACCTCACGCAGTGCATTACATAAGTTTTTGCGAATTTATCCGTTAAAGTCATCAGCAGGCTTTGTCAAAATTTGGTTTCCACCTTGTGTGGATTCCACAGGTCCCAAACTGTCCTGAAACGCAAGGACCGCATCAAGGAGGCAGACAAGAGAAACGTTTTCCGTAGCTTGCTGGAGAATCGGTGTCCAGAGTAAAAAGTTGGACAAAAACCAGCCACTTGTCTACATGCTAATTGAGCTTAAGAAGAGTACCGGCTAAAACGCAAACTAATTAACTCAGAGTCCATAGTTTGAGCCTACTACCTATCCCTGGAAAATCAGGTATGTTTTCCCAAAAAGACAGTTAAGGGCATCCGGTCGCTAATGAGGGTAGTCTCAACTCGGGGCTCACCGCTGACTGGGGATGTGGCTGCAGACTCTTCAGAGAGGGGTGGAGGAAGGACTGGAGGGCTGCAGTGAGAATTCGGTCCGTAGGCTTAACACTGGCTACAAAGAGTTACGCAGAGACGGGATGCTACAAGTAAACGATTCGGCATGGTCAGTCCAAAAACTCAGTGGTGCAACTAATCTTCATGGAGCTCAATCGGATTCTTGGAGTGACCTAAATGAAACTGTGGAGAATAACTCCAACCGTACAAACACTGCATGTTCACTGGACATAGACTAAAACATGGAATTGGCAAGGACTTGTCGAATGACCGACATGTCGGGAGAGCCCAAGACCCAAATTGGACCACATCGAGAACTTACTGTCAGAGAGGCCCAAGGCCGAGGCTAAGTGTACACGTACGTCTGGTAGACCAACAATAGTGATAAGAGAATTCCAAGCCCAATTCAGTAGTTCTTGTGTTTCCTCCAAGGGCCAGGAATTGGCCTTCGTTAGGTCGGACGCTGCTGACGATCCATTGCGTCGTTTACCACAGCTACTGCTTTTCCCTGGCCATAACCAACCATAGTATAGCGGAAATACGTGCTCGAAGTTACGAACTTTGGCTTCTATAGCATGAAGACCGACAAAATGGACGTTTCGCATGGCCAACGCATCAGTATCAAACCTCCATGGTGTCTGGGGTATAACCATGATGACAGCATACTCAAAGCGTTTGGCCAGATCGGTGTAGTATCGCGTTTCCCATGCTCGAACGTTTGTGTTGTCGATTACAAGAGGGCTAACGCCAGACTCTGCCGCATCGTATGCTTTGCCTTGGCACCATTGATGGGCTTCAGCAATGCGTGAAATATCGAACTGATATTCTGCACCATTAGATTCGAGGTACCAAAACTCGTCTGCTGAACAAACCTGCGATAGATTGGGGTAGGAACGGAAATATAATTGATAGTTGATGAAATATCATACCAAGATTCAGCTGACAAAATGTGGATACCGCACGCAAAAGGATACACAACTGATGCACAACCAGTGCTCCAAACAGCATGACTAAGAACCGAAGTTCAGTCGACATAAAAACAGACTCCGTTGAGCTCGGATGTTCTAAAGACATGTGCCAACGATAACAAAGTGCTACCGCTACCGCTACACGCAACCTATATGGATAAGTTAATGCTCCGTGCTGAACCCCAAATGGATGCGATGTCGGTGTACAAAGGCCGCTTATGCTCTAGTAATCACGGTATTCCAGATATTGCAGTATGTTTGCCTGACTGAGCAGACTACTCTTAAGGTTGTCCAATAGTGCATTCCCTCAAGAAAATTATTAACTTTGAGCTCCCTCTTCACGACAGCTCGACCTCTCAACACGCTACTACAGGAAGATTTCAATGAAACCTAACACGACGTAATTTATTCAACCACCAGCAGCTTGCAATTTTTTTTACTTAAGCTGAAACTATGGGTATTGCCAAGCGGATCAGAAATACCACAATACTTACCAGTCCCAATTGAATCGAAGGAAGCCGATGAAGAGTCAACTACATGACACGGTCTGATGACTCTTTTTCAGGACAGCCCAAAAAAATTACGTGAATGTTGCAAACCCACCTTACAGATCAGTTAGCCAGCGTGATTACTAAACGTCAATACTCGCATTAAGAAAACAATTTGGGTGCACAGGACACATTGCTATTGGATTCCTTCTCGAGCACACAAAACTCGGAGAATCATAGTTCCCGAAACGGCTGGTATACTTTTTAATGAACAATCGATCAGCCATTTATCTATGTGGATCAGCTGACTGAAGTGCTAACGCCAACGTCAGACGATGCCCGTCACAACATGTGCTTTGAGCTTCATTTAGATGATGATATAGGGACACCTATTTTCGATGTTCACCGATCCCGGTGGGTTCATTTGACTATGGTTGTTGGAACACGTAAATGTGCAAAGTGGTGGTGGTATTTCGGCGTCGTCAGCTGACAGCATCGAGGAGAAACACAAGCCACAACCAATGTTAGTTTGACAGTTATTTTGGTTCAATTTATGACTGACGATGTTTTATAATTCAGTGGGTCGATTAGTCAAATTATGATAAACTTGAATCATTGCTGCCTTAGTCCCACTTACTGCCAGTACGATAGCGCAGCGTCGACAGTTCGGCTTTACTTGACAGTACGACGGTTCCTTTGCCTGATCTCAGTGCCTCATACAAAGGACAGCGCAAAATGCTATACGGCTGCATCGATATTTGATGGAATTGAATGGCTGACCGGTGACAGTTTCCTCTGCTATTTGCTTTGTGGAATCTGCACATTGAGATTATCACCTACGCATCAACCAGTAGGCGCAAAGGCGCATTTGGGTGGGACGAAAAAAGCGAAATAGGTACAAAATGGATGCTGTCTGGAAGAATGATCGTCACACGGAACGCAGTTCTTTACTGCGAAACAAGAAACTGTTGAGAATATTCATGTCACTAGGTGAAAAATGGTAGTAGATCATGGGAAGGTATTGTCTTTTTCACCAATGCTTAGCATGATCAAATACGGTGAATATTAATGGATCAGAAAAATATCAGAGGTGAATGTCTAAAAGCTCAGATTCTGCCAAAACATTCACAAGAAATAAACATCCGTCCGTTTTCCCGGGTATGTATGGTGCTGAAAACATGTACGTCATCATCAGACCTAGAACCGTACTAGAATCTGATGAAGTAAGGGTGTAAAACCCATTACGACAAACTGGACTCCCGTAGGTCAAGTTGCATGAAATCTGAAGAACACAGCATTCTGGAGGGATGGCGTACGGAAAGACATACAGTCTCCTAAATTGCAATTAACAAATTTACCGATGACAGATATATGCCTACTGCATTAGCCAACACAACCACACCATATCTTCGTAACATCCCCCACACCCTAGGCCGAAAGATAAAATGGTCCCGTTATGGGAGAAATTATTTTCCCGAACGAGAAGCAACAACAACAGTATACTTTGCCATTTGCCCGGATTCTTAAGTTGACTGTCATAAAAATAGATGATACCTTTAGCACTTCCTACACAATCTGATTACACCACCGACTTTAACTTGAGGTTTGCCAACAGGTCAAAAAACCTGTTACAAAGTTACAATATTATTTTGGGCGCTCGCATATGTAGCTGCTACTAAGGAGCCATGCCAAATAGGACTGCTCAGTGGGGGTATCTCACAACAAGTACTTCTCATCCCGCTAAAATGGTTTCCTAGGATGATACTACGCATAGGAAAAACCAACATTCAACTTTAAGAACAACGAAATACCTCTTACCAACCTGAACATCAGTATTCATGCGTGAATTATAAACAGAAAGAGTAAGTAACGAAAGCAGGACGTACCACAGTGCTAGGAAAGCGCAGACGGATGCACTCAGCGATGTAGGACTTTCCGGAACCAGGAGGACCACGAAGGATGAACATAAACCGGGTACTTACTATCCACCTGGCAATTTCATCGTTCGTGAGAAACGGGAAGTTCACGTATTTCGTTATCACCTTCGACTCCTGAACTGGGACACGTTGGTAGCTCAACTCTGGAGCCGATGTATTTGGCGAATCCGGCACGGCTGGGACAGTAGGGCTTAGAGAATGCGGTATATGCTCCTCTGATATGGCTTCGACCGTGCACAGATGAGAAGTATCAGATTGACGTCGATTTACCCTGCGATACGATTTGGCTCTTGCAGAGATCTTCAAGGTAGTCGCCGGACACAAATGCACAAGAATATTCCCCATGCTGGTTGAGTGAAGTCTCGAAGCAGGAAGAGAAGAGTATTCAGCAAATCTCCATCAGAAAGGAAACAATCTTCTCAGGCTTTAGTAAAAGACTATGAACTCTGGAACATTTTTGCTTTCTCGTATCACGTTCGCGTCCCATGATTCAGTTTTCAAAAATGCTTTTGGGTAGAACTGAAATTATTTGACATGGAAAGGAAACATGGAAATTAGGTCTGATAAGGCTGGTCTGTGAGAACAGTCCACAACAATGGTGAGAGGAAATGGTGTTGTAGGTCAGAATAAGAACAGCCTACCTCACTTGGAACGTTAAAAGGGGGTGTGCTGGTAATGCTGAATACGGCCGGTAAATACACTCACCTCGAGTGCTGTTTTTTAAAACAGGCACTATTATCGACTCATCGGAGTTGTCTATGTTAGCCTCTCTCTCGAAGAATGACGAAAATGCACAAGACAAACACTGGCTGGGGAATTCCCCACCATCCTTTAACAGAGATGCTGGAAGGTCGCAAGACCAGAAGCACGGTGACGCTCAAGTTGAGGTTCACACACGGACACGTCTGAAGCTGAGGGGGCTCCCATAATGGGGAAGCTAGTAGTTAACTGAAATGTTATTCGAAGTCCGAATTTCCAAACGACTTCCATGGTTGGATATCAGAAAGCTACTTTGCTTCTCCGTAGTTTCGCTGACAAGGGGCTTTTGAGTACCAGTCGAACAAGCCACACACAACTGCACTTATCGGAGCTTCCATTCCATTGGCCTTCCCAGTCAACTCAACTTTCCGGTCTTCATCAACACTCACTAGGCGTTAAATAATGCGTCGAGTTCAATACTATTCACTTTAGTAGACGTAAACCGTGTGCCATAGGCACACTGGTCCTGGCTTCTACAGTTTCATTCACCGGAAAACGGGAAACTAGAGTATCCAATCAAGCCTGGGAGGCGAAAGCATGTCCAGTTTCTTCAGAAACTGGGTGGCTAGGCACCGAAGGCGATAGCTTTAAGGCATAAGCGCCACTGAGTGCTCGATTGGGCCATTTCCGCAAATGTCATTAACTACTGGTGATGTGAATCCTGGGGCCCCAATCCAGGGAGGCGGCAGTTGCCAACCTACTAAGCTTACTGGTTAGTTTTTTCGTACTAAGTTGCCAGGTCATACACTGTCAACTCTCGGCCACTTCCGCTCAGCAAAGGGCTGGGAAAAAGAGCTCTGTGAGCCAGACGGTCTTCTGGCCTTCGAAGCACATGTCCCGACCAGCGCAGCCTATGAAGCGAGAGTAATTCATCCATCGCGGGAGAGTTCCTTCTTCCTAAAACTATCTGGCGTACCTCAGCATCACTAATCCGATGTTCCCACCAGACCTGACCAATGATGCGGAGACACCGATGATCAAACACTGACATCTTCCGTATGTCCTCTGCGCGTAGGTGCCACGTCTCTGATCCATAAAGCAGTATGGATCACATCACCGCAGTGTTAACTCTTCCCTTGACGGACAAGCTCACGTCACGTCGACGCCATAGGTGTCGGAGGTTGGCAAAAGCTGCCCTGACCTTTCCAAATCGAGAAGTGATCCCATCTCCAGCAGTTATACCAGCGTAAAGCGGATTCGTACGATCAATAACGAATGAATCGAAGGCGGGAACAAGTCACGCTCCGATAGAATGCATGCATTACGTGTGTTACCTGAGACGACAGCGAACAGCTCGCCTTTCTATCAAATGAGGTGTACTTAGTCCGAAAAAAGGGGTACATATATGTATCCCGTGGGCATACGCAGAGCCCTCCAAAAGGCTTCATACATAAAGTGGCACGGATTGGATGCTCACTCATCAACACCTCTCTAATTTCATGATCGAGGAGATAATGAGACGAAAGCTAGAAAGTCCTTATAGTCTAGTGTTCAAACAACTTTGACGGAATCCTTGTCTGTCTGGAATATGCAGGCGAGATCGTCCTCACTCTCATCCTTTAGCGTGCGCTTTGCACCCATAAAATGTGAAGTCGTGATTCTAGACCTGCAGTCACGGACCGCAACACATACAATCCAAGAAGAGGGACTGGAAGTTGAGTGATTCTATCTATCTTGGAAGTTGTAGTATTTCCGACTTTAGTGTGGTGGATAAGGCCAAATCAAAAAATCTGCAAGGCTCGGAGTGAGGTCAGATCTCGACTATGCCTAATAGGAAACGCTGGTAAACATGGATGTCGGTGACGTGCTTGACATTATCTATCTAAGTCACCTGAATGAGTGTCTGGAGATGTAGGCAGCTCAGAACGATTTTGGTAGGCTAGCACTAAGTCCCTTCCATTTCAACTTTTCTCCCTCAAAAAGGCGTTGTATCAGTGTTGAATACTGTACAGTCGGTAATGGTCCCAGTTAAGTGGAGCACCGTGCGGTCTTCGCGCCTTCCTGCCTAAGATCCACGCGGTTTGGTTTCCACAGGGTCGGGAATCTTAAAGGATGTGGGATACAACCGATGCGTGGAGAACATGCAATTAACTTTTAGCCGGAAAGGCTAAAATCCGTTTGTCAACGGGCGTGCTGGTAGTTCGAAGGACAGATCTACACAGATAATGGTGCCCTACTCCAATATTTTCAAATGTAGTCATTCGAACGTTTTGCAGCGCAGACAAAAACAGCTCTCTTGAAGTTCCCCTCAGGTAGTGCTTTTTAAAATGGTTCGAACGCATATTCTGAACTCGAAAATGCCTAATGGTTAAGGCGCAAACTTGCAGATCAGGTCTCTGGTTTGAAACCGAGCTCGAGCTCGGCGACACTCCGTGCCTTGTTCCACTCAACTACAGAGTGCAGATGGAGTAAAAGCGCACAATTTGACATCTTCAGTCAGCG
>NW_008751719.1:68387-80787 GCF_000715545.1 Opisthorchis viverrini | reverse complement strand
CCGTGGCCCTACGATGCGGTTAATGCGTGATTACGTGTACTATGTTAAGCCGTTATGACGACGCAGGATAGTTCCAGTAACAGAGACTAACGGTAGTGCGGTGGTGACTTCACTAACGAGGGTCATTTAATCGTCCAATCACCAGTAAACCCGGTTATTTAACCGTTTATCAACAGAAAAACATAGTTTTTTGACGGTTATTTAACCCAGCAATAACCGGGAAACAAAGTGATTTGACGGTTATTTAACCGAGCAATAACCGGCAAACGGTTATTTAACCAAGCAATAGCTGACAAACACGGTTATTTGATGGTTATTTAACCGAGCAATAACCGGCAAACGGTTATTTAACCGAGCAATAACTGACAAACACGGTTATTTGACATTTATTTAACCGAGCAATAACCGGCGAGCGGTTATTCAACCGAGAAATAACCGGCACACACGGTTATTTGGCGGTTATTTAACTGAGCAATAACCAGCACACACGGTTATTTGACGGTTATTCAACTGATCAATAACCGGAAAACACGGTTATTCGACGGTTATTTTGGTGCAAATGACCACCTGTTAACCATAAAATGTGGTTATTTGATGGTTATATAACCGTCGTATAACCGGAAAACTCGGTTATTTTGGACTGCGTGTGCTGGTAGGGTCAATTTCTTCACTGCTTGTATCCAGGCCTCAACAATCTGGAAATAATTCAGCCTTCGGGCTTACTTCGGGTCGCATACCAGCTATGCACCGAAAGGTTGTAGTGGCTGAAAGACCATTACTGTGGGCAACGGCATGCACAGCGTCTCGAGTCTTACCGTGTTGTCGCGTTTAAAGGTCTCCTGTGAAGGATGTTGGAAACTGAAGGTTCGAAAACTGATACTGATATCGTCGGGTAGATTGCAGTTTGCAAATGGGCAGTAGAGCGTCAGTTACCGTTCCACTGATGTAAAATGGACTGTACCCTGGCACTCTCGGTAGCTAGCTTTTGCACCTACGGCAGTAGTCTGCAGTCACTCTCAAACCTGATTAGGTTTGAAAATAACTTCAGATCTTAATATCTCAAAACCGGGTCGTGAGCTCGAAATCTGGCCCTTTGTGGGAGAGCAGGCAAAAAGAGGGAGCAGGAAGTTAGCCAACTCAGCTTCGTTAAGCCTCACACAATCACCAAAGCCAGAGGATAATTGGCCTGGTCCAAAGACCTGGATAACATGGTTGGCACCAAAAGTGCTCATGGTCCCATTGAGTTTCCATGTGGGTATCTAACGCTTTCCTGAAACTTGCCTCGGAAGTGTCCTCTTATGACATCAGCATAGGTTTTTGGCAGTGCTCCCTTCAGTGACCCAGAAGTACCAGCTGCCTCCCGTTACAGGGCCAAGTTAACAAGCATTGAGGAGCCCAGGGTTCACCGATTCACTGATTCACGCGGGGAGCGGACCGATTGGCCACACTACCAGGCCCAGCCAATGGTAGCGAAGCTAGCTCGCACGCGAGAAGGCTATTGGGCAAAGGATCAGGCTGCATGCAACGGGTACAAGTATAGTTGGGTGCACGCATACACTGGTACCTCGTTACAGGGGCACACGGATACAAGGGTTCATGGTTCATGGAGTCACAGAATCACGGATTCACTGACTGATAAGCAGCTCAGTATTCACCTAACGGAATCGTGTTCTAGAAAATGACGGTGTTTTCAAGGCTATAACTTCACAGTTAAGAATATCTGTGTCTACCGGGTTGTCCGGCAATTTCTCTTTGTGTCTGGTTTGGGTAAGTGAGCGAATCTTCAAGGACATTAGTTACGCCGAATCGGAAGCGCATAGTGCCGATAAAACAACACGACTTGAGGTAAAACGTGGCTTCTTTACAATGGACGCAATCGGCGGGCAGTGCCGCAGCTGTGGTAATTTTTGGAACCTGATAAAACCCATACGCATGGGCTTGTATAGAGCACAAAGTACAATATTTTACATTGTATCTGCAGATACAGGTATACCGTCCGATTACAAGGAAAGCGAAATACGTATTTTTGGGCCCCGTGAACAGTTGTTCCGAGTTACCGGCAATTCAGAAATAATAATTATATTCGAAAGGCTCATTCAGATACAGAGTTCGTGTCTTGTGGTCTGGACCCGGCTCCCAGTATCTCAGGACCACATAGGCCCTATGTAAGGATGGAATAAAAACTAGTGCGAAGATGCAAATAACCATTCCTCGCTTGCTCCACTTGCGGTCCAAGTCTCTACGACGTCATACTGAGCGGGGTTGGTACGTATTCAAATACGGCAAGGCCGTATTTACTGTGCTGGAGCCAAGCGCGTCCCGCTCCGGATTGTTGCCAACTGATCTGTTTTTGCAATTAGGTTTCTTGTAGGTACACGGAATGTATAATTGGATGAACGTAACATAACAAGACAGGTGCCCGAATGCTTTCCCTGTGCGTGTTATTCCCTCGAGGAATTCGAGTTGACTCTACGGTATTTCCTACGGGGAACAGACACGTGTTATACCCGCCGACGTAGCCCATCGACGGCACAATATGAACAAAATTTTGGGGAAGTGCTGGCATCATCATCCTTCCGTGCATTCATGGTGTACAAATGCGTCCACGAGTGTTCACACTGGAACGCCAATATACGGGGCCGTCGGTATCTTGAGAGTCGCTCGCATAATCACCCAATCCGCTAATGTTCACGGATTCACGGATTGATACACAAAATCGAGGCTTTTGCCCAAGCCTCTCGGGTAGGATTTGTTCTCCGTTCAGCGGCTGTCGCTTACCTGAAAGGCGAAATTGAGGATGGGTGCAGCACAGATATTTATGTTCTCAGCGCGGGGCAGTATGCTTGTCAGCTCAAGGACCCGCTTTTAACTGGGTTCTAGAAGGAGCGTGGACAACCGTCGCAGGAAGGTCATTCCACGAACCTACTACTCGAAATGCGAAAACATTTTGTCCAATGGGTGCGCTTTGAGCTTGAACATCTTCTTACGGTGTCCCCGCCGTGTGTTTGCGGAGCCACCGGTGAAAAATTTGTTGGCCAAGCTTTGTTCAAACAGGGTATAAGTAAGATTTAGCTCCCGGCTGAGGCGACGACCCAGCAGGGTATTGAGGGCAAGCACCACGAGGCGCGTTTCGTAGTCTATGGATTTGAGGCCGGCAACCATTTTCGAGGCGGCTCGATGGACACGCTAAATAAGGTTGAGGTCTATTTTGCCCTGAGTAGACAACTTAGTTCTTTAGGTACGCTTACTACGAGTGTTGTGCACCGTGGCGGCCGTCGTGTAAACGTTAATTCCGCATTCAACGCTCTCATATCTACGTTGATCTAACTAAAAATTTTAAGCTAATAAGCGGCACCTGAATGGGCAACAGGGATGCGCGGATTATGGTTTGTTGAGGTGTTGTAAATCATCACTGGAAATCCGTGCCGAATTCCGGACATTTTATGGAATTGACTCGAACGGTAATCAGTTCTGGGTATAGCGCGATAAACTGCGCCGCTTGGACAATCCTGTTTGACCTGTTCGTTGACCATCTCTGTTCAGGCAACAGGAATGAGTAATTGAAAGTCAGGTGCAGAAGACTCGTCAACCTCTGACTCGTGCGTGGCTAAGCGGAAGGTATTATGTTACCGCTTCATTCGGTGTTTGGGCCGGATGAAGCTGCACGCCTAGGAACGGGCTTATCGCAACCTTGGTACAAGTGTTCGGTTGGCCTACAGTCCGGATTCGTACCCTATTTTTCGTGGTGACATTGAGCTGCAACTTGGTAAACCCATGAAGTGCTCCTGCTCTTTTACGAGATCATGATTATTAGCATTGTCACCATGTGGCCCTTATTGCTGTATACCATGGACGGCCACTGCTTCCGTTGGTTGAGTCTAGTAGGTCACCGTTTCCACATGAACAACTGGCTTAACATTATCTGACGAAGCAAACGTCTCAACAACCACACCATCCAGACTTGGTGTCGAAGATAACCTTGCGTAGGTAAAAAAGGGGAGTCATTCTCCAGATTGGCCTGGATTTTAAGATAGCGGTGCACCGTCAAATTAGGCTACAATTTTTATGTATTTCAGAGGTACAACAGAAGTTTCGCTCAGTCAATGGGACTATGTGTTCCGGGTGGCGCTACATACAATACTAGTCCTTTTTGGAAGCATGACGTCCATGATGCATCAAGGCATACGTAACACTGCCCGTGCCGGTTTTGCGGCACGTAAGGCTGGTTGACGTGTGGAGGTTGCCATATCTGAGGGCCCGTCGGCTGTGTGTGGCTGAAAAGTCTGTTACTTTTACGGCATGTGTGGAATGTGTGGCAATGTGTGGAATATGGATATATATTTTTGTAATGCACTAATCAGAAGGTTGCTGAAAACTCCCCGATAGCCCACGACCGGTTCCGCCCTTCTTGGAGCTTATCAGGTACGCGCAGCCCCCGAGTTTCCTTCAAACTTATGTTTTAATTGAAACCGAATTGCATGAAATCAACTAAATACACCCATTTTGCAAACTAATTTGGTTTTTCGAGAGACTCACCTGGAACCCAGCTGAATCCTTTGGTTTTGATGTTTCATTTTTTGCTGGCGAGATCGAACGCAAAAGCATCGTCTGGTTGTGGAAGAGGTGTATTTAGAAACAACATAGACAGTGACGTTTTCAAAAGCAGGTTAGGTTCGACTGTTTTGAATAGCATTATATCTGCATTAATTACATTTGGAAACCTGTTAACCATATGGATGTTTATTACATACAATCACATTATAATTTTGATGTACGTTCAAGGAGGTCAATGCGAACCTCCATGCTCTGATTTTTGTGTTCCCGCTATATGAATGTCAGCCAATCAGAAGGCGAATCACCGCAAGAAACGTGAAAGCATCTAGATATTGACGTTAATGATGATGCTATTGAACTCTGGACGCATGTAGAATTTCTGGTGCATTTTTTAATATCAGCTTGGAAAGGAGAAAACATTCGTATTCAGGCGAAGAAACTTCGCGGAACTTATGCGCAAATTTCTGCACGACTAGGAGGCTTTTAAGGCAAAAATCGATATACTTAGGAAGCGACAAAGCCTCCTTATGTTCCTCGCAGTAAAAGAGACCCGCAATGTTCTTCATTTTCGGGTCCCTTTGAAATTTAAACCGTCGACCGATCTGCCAAAGTTTGATATGCATTTGTTGGTCGGAAGTTCTACTTTCGGCCTTAAGGAGCGAGTTTTTTCTTACTGCGATATGCGTCATGTCTGCTTTTTGACGTCTACGAAAATTGCAAACGATATTTTTTCATTCGATGTAATTGTCAGTGCCCTCGGAATTCGTTTGTATTGGACGCGGGGGCTCAACAAGTGCAATCGTATATAGAAAAGTACGTCGGACTTTTGCATCACCCAGCTGCTTTGTTGCTCGGAATATTAAGGCGTTCACATTTAATAAGGGGATAGTTTTCAGATAGAACTCCCACAGTAGATTTGCGGGGATGTGCTTTACAACGCTGTTTACCGCCAGCAGATTCGCCAATCGATACTTTGGGACTAAAACGTGAATTTCCACTGTGGTCCCTTGAAATCCCTCACTCTAGACAACACCTATTCGTGGCAAGGAAGGCAAACTCCAAGTCAAATAGGGGTCGGTTGGTATGCTCCACCTACACTTTTACTATCGGTCGACAATCTCCTTCTGTAACCACCCACACCCGTGTGGGAATATTTTAACAGCTATTCGTCAGATGGCGCAAAATCAGAGATATTCTCCCTGTCTTGAAGGATTTACGGACTGTTATGGAACCTCCACGTGTACTGCAACCGACGAAAGGCCGGCGGGACGTAAATATACTCTCAACCGAGAGCAGGTTTACTGCTTCAGCTCCGGAAAGCGCACAGCGGGGTAGCAAATACCTGGAATCTAATGATCTTTGATGGTATTCGGGCGTACAACGACCAGCGTGCCCAGCTGCGGTCATTTCCGCACAATCTCCTAATCGGTTATCCTTTTGCTGTTTATATTTCCGCTGACAATTCAAGTGAAGTTCAACGACTCATGTCCGAAAAAGTCACTTAATTAGCGGACGTCATGGCGAATGGTGACTTCAAGCTTTACTACATTATCTCTCTCCGTCCATCATGTAGTGTTTGAGGCAGTCCTGCAAGGGCATTTATGAAGCAATTAAAGGGGCATGCGGGATATTACGACCGTGTTTATTGCGCTAAGAAGGGCATGCACATTGACACGCGAATGACTTTTTGCTCGATAACAGCCAGCTTATGTCGTGACCCTGGTTTTCGGGTCTGAAATCAAGAGATGCAACGAACAGGTCCTAGTCCGACGGAGAGGATTTTTGCTATGACTGAGGCTTCCCCACCTGACCACGTTCGGTGTTTGTCTTTTTTCAATGTGCATGTTCGTCAGTTTACTCCGAACTATGCCAGTTGCACACAAAACCAAAGTTTATTCGGAGTTCTGGAACCTAAAATGTGATGCTACTGAGGATCAGCGTGCGGTACTTAGTGCAGTGTTTCCCCGAGATTGCTGAGGTACGATAGACCTGAATCAATGAAAAGCCAGTGCTTCCCGGCAGTTTTTTTGTGCATAGGACCCGATTTGTTGCGGGATTTTCGCATCACGATGATCACTAGTGCCTAATTTTTTCTGTACCCAACTATATAGCCCGTTCACTTTTTCCATGGCTCTATGGTGACTTTTAATGGATGTTTCCAAAGATGCTTCAAAATTTGCTGCTATTTTTTTTAACCACAGCGTTTAGTCTAAAGCGCACAGCTTTTTTGCATTTGATAAATTTCGTCCAGTTCCTTGGTTGGTCGGATCACTTTTTGGGGATCACTTTTTGGGACAAATCATCTACCAGAGTACAACACAACTATTTGCCACTTGCTCATGCTCCTGGTGGTAGATGCATATGTCCTGAGTAGTAAAGTTCTTGCGGAATTTGTCAGCCACAAACTGCCACACTTCGCATGGCAGCGTTTTATACGCAGCACGTTTTGTTCAACAAATTAATGTTTTGGAGAAACGAGTGTCTACCTGCTAATGATAGAGGCAGACGCACAAAATTTCAGGGGCGTGTTTTCCTTGATGTTCAATGGCTTTCGATCATCTGAAAGGCGAAAAAAGCTGTAGCACTGCCCTTCAAGTTGTCAGCGCGGGGCTTATAAATTGTATCTAAAATTGCTTCTAACTGGGATCTTGATGCAACGTGAACAACCGTCAAACTCTCATTTCACATACAGACTACCCCAAATGAGAGAAAGCATCTCGTGATGAAATTGTGTCAGCTGAGCTTCAAAAATTTCCTAATTCGTCCACACCGTTTATTAGTATGGTCGACAGTCAGAAACCCCGGGCCAAGCCCTGTTCATACAGGTCAAAAGTAAGTGTTGCCCCCCCTTGGAGTCTACGATACTGTGTGGAAAGACATTCAAGGTTCACGGAACGCATTTCATAATCGAATGAATTGAGGCCAGAGTGATGTGCGCCAAATGAGCCGTAAAACGAGTATTTTTATTTTAAGCCAGTTTTCATAGAGGAACGAGAAGGACATGCTTAGTACAGCCATATTATTGAATCCTTTTTGATTTCTCACTTCAAAGAGTTTTCTAGTCTCTTCCTAACTTTCACGCCAAAGTCGTTCGCTGAGTATCCTCCAAACGATATTTAAACGCACTTTTTGTCATTCAGACGGTGGTTACAGTCTGGTGTTTGCAGATTTGCGAAGCTTGCACCAATTTTATGGGCGCTCACTTTGAAGTGTTGGGATTTCAGATCATCAGGAAATAGTTGATATGGACTTGAGGACGTATCTGGAAGATCGCAAATGTGGAAACAAATGCAGAAATCGGTCCCAAACACAGCTTTGAGTAACTCCAATTCAGACCGCTGCTGAAGAAGAGGGGGTGAATATCAATTTCACTCGGAACATTCTGCAAGATATAAACATAAATGTTTCGTGAAACTCTCCCTAAAATTTAGTAAGATTAGTGCGTCTGGATCAGTGTGTTAATTTTGTGATAGAAGGCTTTGGACGAATAAATATATGGCATACGTTAACCCCGCCTCTGGCTTGATGTAAGCTGTCCATGAACACCACAAATTAACTCCCTCACGAGCGGTCTGAGAGGAATTCTGGCTGCACCTTGGAAGTTCACCCTTTGGCACCGGGGTGCTTCAAAGTGGCAAGCCCCAGAATGCTTTCCATCATCAAACACATGCTATTGAAGGTAATAGGCCTGCAGCTACCGGGCCACGAACTATTATCAGATTTGTAGATTGGGGTGCCAAGCGCTATCTTTCAGGCAGAGGGATCGACGAAACATCTGGCAGAAATGCTCGACTAGTGTAAGCGACGTCTCCTTCAAAATGCTTAGATGAATCTCATCTGGTTCCAAAGCGCTGAGGAAGTTTATCCTATACAACAATTTACAAAAATCCTCAACATGAAGATCGCTCTGGTTAGAGTTTCCTCGCAGGTGCGCTTTGACAAGTTTGGATCGAATGAGAATGCCTTGGGAAACACAGGCCTTCATTTTGCTCACCAAAAACTATGGGTAACACCGTCGTGTCAATTGTGGGATTCTGGTATCAGTTTACCAATTGGAAGGCATTAGGCTTTTCTATTCAGCCTTAAAGGTACGTCCTATTTTGGGTAAGGTTTCAATCGCCACCTGTTTTCCCTTGTCCATTTGTGAATTCCCGACTTACCATGGTTCCGCATCTTACCGAATGCCAGCCCAATTTCTGTGTCTCACGTGGTCGCCGTTCTGAAGAATTGCTGGAGCAGTATTTTTCAGTGGACTCCTATTTTTTGTAGGTTTTTGTCTGTTTGAATTCTAGCTGGTCTCTTAAAATAGACACCACATCCGCCTCGAGAATTTTCTGAAGAGTGATCCTGCGTATTTTTTCCAAGGAAGCTAGTTATATTTTAACCTGCTCGTTGAAGTTGGGCAATCTTGAGAAAGCTGCAGGGCAGGAGCTCTGAATCTACTCTTTGGGTTCCTGGCAAAGTAGCAGCGCGCAGTAGCCACGTATTTTTGCGGTGGAGTTTTAAATGACAATCAATCTAGGGAGTATAGTTCATTGGCATTCACCAGTTTCAGTAGAATTGGCATTTGGACTGCGTCGTATCTGTTTAGTGTGACGACGCGTTGAGCCCAAGCGCTCTGTTGAACGCCTGTGATCAGCGTCAATCCACAGCGTCCATTAGGCATAGTGCACTGCAGCTCCACTCAGGAAACTTCTAAAGAAATAAAATCCTTTACTGGCAAGCAATGCGCCAGATGGTAACTGAAAGAGAGTCGAAGGGGATTTTTGAGAAACAGGTTACCTTCCAGTGGACTTGAGGATCAACGGCACGTGACTCCGAGAAGAGGTCGTTCGGTCCCACCCAGCCAAGGTTGCAAAAACAGTGTAGGACGAAAGGGTTTCGGAGTGGTGTCGGGAGCACAGGCCATGGCACGCAGTTACCATGCAAGTAGAAGGAAACCCCATCCACCCTCCCGCGTTTCGAGTCAGCTGTGAAATTTCAGTGGAGTCTATCGAGAGCTCGTGTCAGGGACGTCTGTTTCAGCCAAGATTTGGTGACTGAGTTTACGGACGGTGTCCAAAGACAAGGTGAATTTTGAATACCACAAAGTTCGTTGAAAAGACAGGTATTTTGTGACTGAGGGCTTCAACATGGTCTGTATAATGCCCGAAGTCAAAGAGAATGGGGATCTGCCAGCACCGAGGTTAGCAGGTTTATGAGTTCTACGCCGGGTTCGGATTCAAGGTTTCAAAGAGGCCTTCACAACGTACTTGTCAGCTCTATGACTTGAGTCTTCCCATGGATGCGGTTCGTTTGCAACGGATTTCTCCCTGTTGACCTTTACCATTTGTGCAATTTCCCGAACACCGTGGCGTGAAGAATGAAAGCTTTTGCGCTTATAATCAAATGATAATCGTGCTGCTGTTTCAGTTTGGTTGAAATAATCTCACTCCGTGATTTTTGCTTACTTTCCACTAGAAGTTAACCAATGCTGATTTTCCTCAAAGTACAAGGCCTTCGTAGTTTCGGTAATATGTTTCCCATAGCCACTTTTCAAGTGTGAATAATCATGGTCACCGAGGGCCGCCGTTTCGTATATAGATTGTCTTCCAGAAGCATTAGGTGTTTCATGCCTCTGACTAATCTATGTGTAATTATCTGTGGCACAAGTTTATTTATCGGACTTAAACTCGTAATATGGTTTTGTTTCCCACCCACACAATAACTGTCCCCTGGGTCTTTCATTGGGTGCGTCCCAAACCAACAAAGCACGAATAAGGAATATTGCGGAGTTAAACGTTGCAGGTTTTTCTAAAATCTGAATGCAAAGTCCACTTAAATGGACAAGTGGGTATGGTTCGGATCTGTCATCCAATATGACAAGTTAGATGAATTAGTGCGCAGAAGGCCGGTGGTGCAATACAGTTTGTGATGCTCCGATTCCATATGATAGAATATTTCAAAGTGACTTGCACTGTGAAATATCGACGCCACTATTCGTTTTTGAGGCGATCTCCGCTCTCATCTTTGAACAACACACCAGCAGATAATGCGGAGTTTTCCGAAGGTCCGCATAAATATTGCTGCTATTTTGGCGAGAACTCCTTTTAGAGTAGAAGACCTAAATTCCGTGAGATCGATATCATAAGAAAGAGCAATTAATTTGCCGCAAAATACCGCGGACAATGGTCTTCTGTGCCCTTTGTCGCTTACCACGACTGGCTACAGTAACTACTTGACTATAACCTTTTTGCGCCCCTTAAATGCCCATTTTAACCCAACCCAAATGTCAGTGTGGGACCTTCATCATTATGACAATGTGCACTTTTGCCCTGCCATACACGCCTGAAAATTACAAAACCGCCTCTGTCGTGCGCCATCGAATTATTCAAGGGTGGTTGTACTACAACAAAGCAGAATATTTTTCCGAGCTAGTGATAGAATAGTGATTACAATTAAAAGCCTCTGGCGTCTTGTGGCCTTGATTACCCCCAGCAACTCCAACGTACCGGTAAAACGTTCAGTCTGTCTGTGCAGTCGTTCTCTCGTAGATGGCTATTTCTTGGGAAACAGAAGCAGAGGTATGCCTTGATCTGATAGGCTGTACTATGGGAACGGTGCGCACTCTCATTCAAACGCCAGTTTGCTGTTCCATGATGGTTAAATTTGTTGCCGCGAGTTTAATCGCATCGAAGGAGAAAATGTCTCAACGACATGAAATTAAAAAGACCCCCTCACGGGATAAGTCATCAGTTGCAACACAGGAAGTTTTTTATGATGGAATAAACCACCTACTGGCTTTCGAACTGCCCAACATTCTGGGGCCCTTGTCGAGGCTGGCGAATAACCACGGATTCACGGATTCACGGATTGATACACAGGATCGAGGCCTTTGCCCAAGTTTCCCGGGTCGGTTTTGTTCTTGTCGGTCAGTGGCTGTCGTTCAACTGAAAGGCACAAGTGAAAAAGGGGGTAGCACTGCTCTTTATGTTCTCAGCGCGGGGCAGATCATAAAGGGCAGTTCTACACCGGGAGAGACAAGCTGAGTAATGGCCATTGGTACACTGTCTGACTTGGTCAACGACTTACGAACAACTGGAAAATATTGCCCATTTCCATTTTTGTTTCATGGGCGCCCGGCAGCCGTGACCTACTAGCAACCAGGTACCTGACCTACAAAAAGTTGTTTGCATATGTCGTTTGAAGGCTGCGGGCTGGACGTCACTAAGATATTCTATGGTGTTATTTTGAATTCTGCACATGACAGGCCAAGCAAAACACGTGAAATGTCCGTGGGGCCCTGAATGTCGCGTATTTTTTACTTGTTCTGCGACAACTCGTGTTGTCTCAATGTACACAAATTTCCGGCGAGGCGCAACAACAATCAGTGTCATTTCAACAAGCGCCTTACCCAATTTTTCCGTGGTTAGCAGGCCATAAGGACCGAAAACCAAGTAAAAGGGGCTCTCTTACCATACACAGTATTCAATGGTCCACAACTATTCGTTAAAAAATGCATCATGAGATAGGCTACCCGATCTAGTCCGAGCTAGCGGGTGCTTAGTGCTATTGCGGTTTACCGATGGACTTCATTCAATTATGACAACGTTACGGACGTCATTCGTGTTAAATTGGCTGGACACGGATTATGGAAACCACTGAAAGTTTTTTTGTAGCGGATATTACTGACGTCCGAGCTAGTGCTTAGTGCTATTGCGGTTTACCGATGGACTTCATTCAATTATGACAACGTTACGGACGTCATTCGTGTTAAATTGGCTGGCTGGGGATTATGGAAACCACTGAAAGTTTTTTTGTAGCGGATATTACTGACCCGCACATCTGATATATATATATATATATA
>NW_008751719.1:56594-57419 GCF_000715545.1 Opisthorchis viverrini | reverse complement strand
TATATATATATATATATATATATATATATATATAAGGTGTGCGGGTCGGTATTATCTGCTACGCTAAAAATTTTAATGGCCTCGATAATATATGAAGGCTCAATGAATCGGATTTTCGTAAGCCGTTATTGATGCTCTCTTTTGGAAACGATGCAAGTGCAATACAGGTTATTACTCGGAAATTTATAAACATTTTCAACTGCGATTGTTCCACACTGCTTGCTACTGGGACATAAACGTGCTGAAAAGAAACCCTCATCTACTGTCTGACTGACTGAAAGTTAGGTTGTAAAAGGAAATTCCTGCCCCTCGAATGGGCGTGAGGCCCACTACCTCAAGATGCTTACTGGTCATGAACCCGCGCAATTTATTTGGGATTCTGACTCACAGAGAAACTACTAAATTAGCCTGATGAATTGCCTTTACGGAATTCTTCAGTGTGTTACGATCGTCACCTAGCCTTGGCTCTTTGGTGCTGTAACAGCCTGGCAGTGTCATCTCCAAGCTTACTGCCCATTCCGAGTCGATCGCGCCCAATGTAGGCCTAGTACTGGTGTGGCACTGTATTGGAAGCAACCTTTTCGACGCCCTGTCATCGGAGTATATCAGTTGTGTGATAGAGGGGAATCTGTTACCGGACCTCAGGGTAATGAATATCCGCATTACAACCGGTGGTGCACGCCGATATATTGTGCCCTCTTGCCGGCTAAGCGGTGCACCAGAATGCATGCATTTCTCAAGGCGATTTCAGAAATTATGGGAGGTTAACCAAAGTCTTTTTGGTGAATGATAAGAGTTCTGGTCTGTTGCCATGTTTCACAGGCA
>NW_008751719.1:45591-56571 GCF_000715545.1 Opisthorchis viverrini | reverse complement strand
TTATCAACTTAAAAAAAAACCTCTTGCCAGCTATTTGTGGACAATATGACGATTCGTCAGGGCATGCATCGTCTAGTTGAGCATCATGGGCTTTCACTGAAGTGATAAAGCAATTGTCTTAGTTGAAGGTTTATCTGACTCAAAGTTTCGGTTCAGAAAGATGAAAAGTAGCTGCAACGCAAAAACTGTAAGAAAGTTTGATAATCAATCCAAAACCCTGTAAACACACCGAAGTGAACGTTTACAAATTATCATCGCTACAAGTTATCCAAATATCTTTTTTCGGAGTGGGCTATTGCAAGTTTGCTTACTCTTAGGATACTCGAGCAACAATCAGTACCAGCTTCGTTTAGATTCTTGCCACTATATAGGAGGAAAAATAAGCTCCTGAGTGTTGGGGCAATTCATAGCGAACTTTTTCTTTGATTTTGAAGATTTATCATTACGTTTCCTTTTCTGGCTAAAATGCTTTGAAATTCCATAAAGCAAATCTGTTTTACAAGGTGAAATAGGACGTGATGTGTTTACGTGTGTGATCCAATAACACAGATCCAATCCACAGTTAAACAAAAGAACTTCAAACAAATATCTTGGTGGAACCAAACTGGCGTGGACTGGGAACAGTCGTAGGTAAATAGGCCACTAGACAACTCAGAAGAACAGATAGCTTACACTTAGAGTCAAACTCCAATTTGATACGTATTTACCTGAGGAGCCACTCCACATTAGCTTGAAGAACGAGTGACAGTCTGTCCCGTCTAACTGCGAGTCATTCACAATGCTGACAGTCACCTGTGATATATATACTGGCTAAATATTACTAAGTTTTGTGAGATGCAGACTTTGAACAAGTACAAGTAAGGATCAAATGGCTGCAAGGTGCATCTCAGCTTTTTAGCATATAATGACTTTTCCTAGAGACAAGATCTCAGTTGACTATCACACAGTCTGCTCACACTACCGCTGGAAATGGAATAATTGCTGTTTTTCAGATCTGGCAGCTGAACGCCCAAATCGATAACATAATCTCTGCTAAAATGTCATTTTTCGGACCATCAGGTGATTATGGCTGCAAATGATCTGATTTGTCGAGTTTCAGAACACGTGACCCATACTACACCGTATGAAATATAAGTTGCTGTCACTGTCAGTGAGGAATATTCCATTTCAAAAACTAGTGATATCATGAAATTTACCGGTACTGATCGGAAGAAGATACGCACAAGACGGGTTGTTTGGCATACCCTATCAGGCAGTTAGTTTTTAGGTGTCAAAAGTGACCAGCTGGATTAGGTTGAACAAAAACAACATGGTCCTATCTACAGTTGCGACTATCAAAAGTTACCAGGGTGTCTTAAGTTTGTTTATTATCAGTCAAGTAGTCAAGCCATTTTGAGCTCTTGTCAATTCTACTATTCTGTATTGAAATACGTCAGCTAATAAGTAAGGCGATGAACTATCAAATTGTTCTGAAGGGCAGTTTTATTCAAAGGTGCTTTGTTCGACATTCGTATCTCATTTTCAATGCTTTTAAAGTATCACATAAAACTGGAAACAACTGCAGAGCTAAGCTCATGTATCTCGGGTAGGAGAACGATTTCTATCACTGGGGACTGAATCACTATTCATGTCATCAGCTCTGAGTTCAACAACACTGTACCTGTGTTTCTGCAATTTTATCGGTGAATGTCCCATTTTTACTTTGTTCAAGTGAGCATCAGGAGAGAAGATATGATGTCGTTCATTCTAACATATGTTTTCAAATGATAACTGAAAATTTTTATTCCTGATTCAACAGCGAAATAAAAAGCGCTTGCAAAAAGTGTTTGGAATGGTTGGTAACATAGATCCAGGAAAGCGACTAAGAAGCCAATACCTATTCATCGAAATTGTCAAACGGAAAGTTACTGAGATGCGAACAACGGTTGGCTGAATCAGATAATATGAGTACTACTGACTCCAGTGGTTAGTGCATCACCAGTTCTGCTTGCCCACGCTGATGTGCCATTAATTGTATTTTTTCCTATTTTGTATTATTTTATCAGTGATCTTTAGATAGTGGCTTCAGATGCACAGCACTATCAAGATTTCGTTGGTACACAGTGCTTCATTGTCAGAGATAAAATAACCTGGACGACAAAAGAAGGAAACACAGATCGACAGTATGCTGCAGGCTTGTATGTTACATGGACATTTGTTCTTGGAGGAAGTGATTTTCCTTGGGAAAGTTTCTAGGTGTAATTGTCTAAAAGTCCATATCCAGTGGACTCCACGTCTGCTTCCATGTCTCTTAATAAGCTTTTTAAATTAACTGTTGAAGTATGGTATACTGGAAGTAGCACAATTTTCAATGCCAAATTCAAAGTGGCAAGAGGACAGAACTGATGACATTCGAGGTAGCGTCAAGATTTAAGTGCGATCTTACAGAGTCTGAATACTCTGGGCTTGGGTTAACTTTAGAAGTGCGGTTTGCGTGTTTTCATCGATGTTTGGCTAGAGAGGTTGAAGAAATAACTGCTAATTGAATTCACCGCCCTCTTTTTGGTTGAATCCACCATTTCATATCTTACTTCACTTGGTTACAGAGTGTACAACCGTCGAACGAGCGTGCTGATTGTGATTACACTACTGGTGTAACTAGTTTTGCAAATATGAAGCAATTATTTATATTCATTATTAAATCTCACCACACAATATTTTGTTACAGGAAGTTCTCAAAGGCCTTGTTTGGAGATGGACAATGATGATAAATATGACATGTCATTTGAGGATATACAAGCAGCAATTATGAGCAACATGCCCAAAGTCCCTTTTAGTCAGTGTATTCCCGGCTTCCCATCGGGAGATGAGAATTCCATAGTCATGCCATTTGAACGTCCAAAGCCAGAAGAACTCTTTAAGTTGTCGGATGAAGATGAGGTGATTCTTACGCACACATATATGAATACATATGTGCTCATTTTGCAAACTTTAGCGAGCATTTGAAGAACTTAGGGTACTTCTGACCTCACACAAAGAGAATGATACAGAAAAAAACATGTGCATAGAGAATAAAACAAAAAGTCCCGGTGAAAATTCTGCAAGAGTTATTGGAACCAAATCATGTAATTCCGCAGCTGGGAACAATCGCATAAAGTGCACTCGCAATCCGACCTTGAATGGGAGATATCGTGAACAGACGTTCAAAAAATACTACCCAATTAAAACCGTTCTATCTATTACCCAAGGCAGTCACACGAGCGAGCTGGGTTTGTTCACTTCAACTTTGGTGTTATGTGTCAAGATCGGTATCTTGAAGCATATAACGTACCCGAGGATGAATTGAATCGCGTTTTTGATTGCTCAGGTGATCCGTTGGGAGATGGTAGTCGCCCACACGTTTGAGACACATGACTATTTAAGCTGCAGAATTTGCCAGATCCAACGAGCAAGCAGTCCTAGAGTATCTTCAGAAAGCTTCAGAACAATACAGGAAGTCATCTTACGCAAGCGACGCAACATACTCACAGGAAAATCCAAGTAATTAATCCCATTTCTTGCCTTAATTAAATTTCAGTCAATATGGCATGCATTGAGAACTCACAAAGGAAAACAGTTCACTGCGACCTACGGAATGCACACCCCAGAATTCAGGGTATGGTGAAAGATAACACTTATGTAAGGCTTAGAACAACCGAGCCAGACATTAAAAAACTTCGATAAAAATGTGATGAACGACAGTTCCAGTGATTCCGGTGAAGAGCAGGATAGTGGATTGTGGTTAGAGAATTTTCGAGCGCAGAGACGGGCACAAGGGCTAGAGTAAGGAAATCAGATTGACGTGATTAGAGCTTTCACTACCAGACGTGCAAGTAGACTAAACGAAAACGGTGTACGGAATGGGAAGTCTAAACACTCAAACTCAGCCACTGCGGACATTCCCAGGTCTTACGAACATAACAGCGGATTTGATAAACCGAAGCTCGATCGTGACCTTGAAAAACTGTGAGTAGTTATATTTGTTCATTTCCTTGTACTTTCACAGAACAGTTGCAGAAACCTTTCTGGAGAGAAGAAGAAATTATTTGAAAGAGGTGTGCACCACATACGGCCTTCAACTATCGTCAGGTATACTACTACACGAAGTAGGTAGTACTGTCGTTTTTTGCTAAAAATGGTACCCTTTATTTTCCCCATCAAAACAACACGTCATAAAAATGGTATATTTTATGAAGACTTAGAAATATCTAAGTAGTTTTGGATTATCGGTTTGGCGCAGATAGGTTACTTCTTACTTACTGGAAAAGGGTGATCCTAGGAGACCCTTGGAGTTCTAAACTGGCTCAATACCTAGACGTGGAATTGGAATAAAACCTTTTCTAGCTGACATGTGCTGTTTTAACAGGTTTTGCTGTGAAGGTTTTACATATTTTCAGGCAGTTATCAGAATAGTGTGATGTGCGGTGTGCGGTGTGATGTGCTCCCTTTGGGTAGCATTGCAGCTAGGCACCGGAAGGGTGTTACAGCTGAGCGATCAGGTAGTATCATGTCATTCTGTTGATATGTTTACACAGGTGCCTTTATGTTCTACTTTATTTAATGCAATGATGGAATTTTGTCCAAAAGTTCTATGGGCAACCGCACAAAAGTTCACACGTGTTATGAATAAATGAGGCTCAAGAGTAAGCAAGGCATAAAGTAGTGTCTAGTAGAATTTGACCAAAAGGCTTCTGGAACTGAAACCGAAAAATTTCCGAGGAAACCTCCGGCAGAACAAACTCTATTCAATGTGCAAACTTAGTCGCATGTTGCGCTTTTCCATAGCAAACACCTTGGGAAACACGTTTCGCATCCTGAAGTGGTTGACTTGGCCAATGAAGGTGTACCACAAACACGGTACCTCATCTAGCCGACCTAGTCGACCGGCTCACAATCGCAAATTCACTTACTGTGTAGTTATCATTTATGTCCCATTCTTGCAACTAGCGCATCCGGGAGTGGGAAAAATATCGATATTTCAGATAAATAGGTGATCGTTGTTTTGTTCACAGAGCTAAGCGGTTTGGTTGAAAACGCTTCATCACCAGTCGAGGTGACGTCATCGGCGGGATATTGAGACATATTGCTGAGTCAGCCGGCGCCCGATGTTTTGTTGGGCCACCACCCGGTCGTATTTTCCGTCGACGAAGTGGGGTACTAAGCGCATCAATCAACGGGCACCCATCAAACACCTGGTGACCCAGCGCTAAAGAGCTTTATATTATTATTCTGTAAATAAAGTTGTCCAAAATGCTTTTGAAGTTGCCCGAGCTACAGAGTGAACTGGATGGAACAAACTAGAAAGTAAAACACTTGTAGTCGATATTATATCTGCCGTATTAGGAGACTAAAGCTTAAGCGTCCCCACGCACGTTACCGCGACACTTTTGTAGTCCTTTCTGTATTCGACTTCATATCATAGGTGGAGATTTTGCAGGAATTGTAAAAACGGATACAACGTCTGGGTTTTGCCAGAGTCACCAATATAAACCACAGCAGACGGTTAATTATCAACCAGCTTCCTGCTGCTGTCACACATGAATATAGTTACCGGCCAAATAGTTTTCTTGAGCCCGCATCCTCACCGACTGACACCATGCACCTATTTTCTGGAGACATTTAGGGTAGTGTTTTCAATTTCCATGGAATTAAGGAGGATTATAAAGAATGGCCTTCGAGGATGGGTTCACATGACCTCTCACGTATATGCATGGACATACTGCACTGAAGCACTGGAGTTCGTGTTTTCATAATCATCTAAAGTGTCTATATGAGCGTCTGGAGTCGTAGGAACGTCGGTGATAGGTTAGAACCAGTCCCCATATGCAAACCAGTTCGATTTTTTCGGGATATTTGACTGGAACCCAGCTGAATTTCTCGTTGTGATGTTAATCCTTGAACAATGCGATTAGATTCAAGTAGAACATACGAATGATGGAAACCTGGGAACTGCGCCTACTTGATGAGCCCTAAGAGGGTCAAACGGGTCGCGGACTGTCAGCGAGTTTTTAGAAACCCTATGAGTAGTGTGTTACGTCTAGAATTAATACCCCTCCTTGTTCACTTTTATTCCCCCTTTTACAGTAAGGCCTTCAAGCGAGTTTTTAAAACCCTATGAGTAGTGTGTTACGTCTAGAATTAATACCCCTCCTTGTTCACTTTTATTCCCCCTTTTACAGTAAGGCCTTCAAATTAATTATGGTTTCACGGCGGTGAGGCACAAATATCGGATACCAAAGTGTTCTCAATGATGATTAGGAGTGGAATTATATAATATCCTGCATCGCCAAACTGGAATGAAGACAGAAAAATTATTCTGAACCACAAGAAAGATAAAACTGAATACGAGAATTAACTTGCATTTTGCACGAGAACAGTGCTTCTACGAACTAATCTAGTCATGCTCTCATTTGATCGCCATTCTCCGTACCATTTCGACTATTCAAATCCAACGGTAGTGTGAAGTTCACATAATTTCCCACACAAGGAACTCATTCGGCAGTTCCGGTCGAAATGCACCAGAAACCTAAAAAGATAATTTTTTCATTATTTCCTCTTACCCTCTTGATTTCTAGGAAGCAACTTACGACGAACCGATTCCACTTTTGGAAACAACAACCGGTTCGTTCTCAGAAGGGCTTTTTGTCAGTGTCACTCAGCCACTACCTAGCATCACATCAGCCATTGATCTCACCAAAGCAAGCGATACTGAGTGCTCCTGGTTACACAATGCACAAGCGACATATTTTGCCTTTCTAGCCTGGCTGGTTAGTCTAGCAGTGGCAAAGGAAGAAGATGAATCAACTTCAGGCTTTACAACTATCGGGTTGTTACAAACGGCATCTGTCCATCAACAAGTTGAGCCGAATATTCCACTTGTAGGACAGCCGAAACTTCATGCGTTACTCGTGACAAGTTTACATCCTCTAACTCGAGAGCAGGCAAAGATTACCCTAGAAGATGTGTGGACAAAGGAGGTAAGATCCATTTTGTTGAACTTCTGTATATTTACGGCATTTTAGGTCGTGTGTTAAAGATTTTTTCCAATCCAAGTATTCTGACCAACGTATCCTTTGAGTTTCAGTAGTGATCTTGGGGCTTTAAAAATAACTACATGGACTGGTTACCACATGTATGGTACAAATCAGGACAAATGAGAACAGTTAGTTAGCATTATCACCAAGACTACTCATAACTATCAGCGCGTCTAAGAAGTACTCATGTGATACAGTCAACTACTACCTTTCTCCAATGGATGGTTTTCGATCTCAACCCACTGGGCTTGCAGATATGCTTATTTTCGTATAAAAATCCTCGGGTTTGGAAACATATTTTAGCTTTGGCTAGCCAGAAAGCACTAGGGCACTTATTGAGGTGCGCGGAAGTTACCACAACAGTATCCACAATGAGTGGGAAAGAAAATGACAATAACGCGATTAAACCTTCGGTGCTAGCAGTCCAGTCCAAAACAGTATACGTACGTCTTCTTTACTGTTGCCCAATCACCGGTGCAATAAATATTGTGCAAACTAAACAGAGTTCGGGTGTTTCATAGCACAATTCCAGAAGGCTGTTCTTTGTAAGGACTACACTTCAATGTGCGCCCTAGCATTGCCGGACGTAGAAGATAACATGTAACCACAGTTTACTGCATGCATAGCTGCCTCTCGGTCACAGTGGATTTACAAGAACTATATCTAGTACTATAAGGTTACCTTCTGAATGATTGGTACGAAAGGATTTGTTAACAAATAAGGTGATAAAGCCAATAGGTATTTGGGCTCTTTAACATGTGACGACTGTATGCAGTGTGGTGAGACTGACCAGAAATCACTGAAAACTCTCTGGTAGCTTTGTCCTATTTTAGCCTTACTAGGCGGGCCTGCCAGGTAGACATTCTTTTCGAAATTTAATCTGTCTAATCGCCCATCTAAACAGTTATATTTCAGGTATTTTAGTCAGTATCGGACTTTAGAACAACCGTTAGCTTTCTCGTAAGATGAAGTTTGGTGTTTGATGAAACGGGATGGTATTTCGTATTTTGTATGCTGAGTATGGGTGTTACTCTGTATTTCTGAGCATGAGGAACTTGCTTACATCTATCCACAAACATTATCTAAGATCAGAATGTATTTATTGCTTCAGTTATAGAGATCTCGTAGCGACTCAGCAGTTGTCTCTCTAGGCAGCCCATACTGAATCAAGCATCCGAATCGTGACGTTCTTGGAGCGTTTTTAGACATAGCTCATTTATTTATTTATTTTTATTTTTATTTTATTTTTATTTATTTATTTTTACTACCACCAGGCAACTAATTGGAAGGTTAATGAAGCTCTTCTTTGGGACGCGGAGCAGTTTGCAATTCCAAACATCGAATATTCAGAAGTTCGAATGAAAGTGGAGGTATCCAATTGTATCCTTGAATCATGGATGGAGGCTGCACCCAATGTATTTCAGGGACAACTCACTAGCGAACAAACACCCCTTGTTCCACCTACTGAACATCTCGAAACCATAGTGCGGAGTCACTGTGAAGATGCAGCATACTGTGAAAATCAGTGTGAAGGAATGAATGAACTTTCTGCCACCGACTGGACAACAGTAGTCATTGAATTGCAGTTAGGCAACATGACACAGAGCCAAATAAAACAAAACATTTTCACCCTACTACTGAACGTTCAGGCCAAATATTTGGATGTGGTAGGCGTTCGTCTTGGTTGGTTGAAGACTTCGGATGTCCATGGCTCCTGCCAAAGAACGGAGTCAGCACCCTGCTTGGCTGTGGCCATTCGTGGACCGAGAGCATGGTCTACCGTCAAAAATATTTGCACATGGATCACTAACCGGAGCACATCTATCGATCCAGATAAATTTCGTTGTTTTGGAAGTGGGTATGAAGATTTAAACACCAAACATGTGGTAAGTTGGTGGCAACGTTTCATCTGACTTAGTTAACCCATCTTTCCGTTTCACAGCAATCCGAACTTTTCCACCGCTACCTGCATCACAAATATAAAGACTGGAAAATCCTTCCGAAGACAACTGAAGCTTAAACAATACAATACAGTTCTAATAATATAAACTCAGTGCGTCTCTTCCTAACATTTGGAACAAGATCGCTAGAAATTAAAAAAACATAAGCTAAAACCGCTACTACACTCCCAACACTCCATCATTTAGAAATTGTCACTTTGGTATATTGTCTGCTGTACACTGACTATGTCAAAATGCTTAGACAGTGATCGAGGCTAGAAAATCTCACAACCTACGGAGGACTAATCGTACAAAATGTTCTAACCACTAATGGGTAGTTAGATGGTTGAATCAGTCAAAAACTGGTTAATCACACGTAAAATCAAATCCACCGTCTGCCCAAGCTCTCCAAAGGACGCGCAATATAGACGTAACAATCTGAATGTTTTAATCAGCGTCACATGTCCGGTTCATCTAAGCACAGCCTGTGGGTCCCAATTTGAAAGAGAGTTCCCCTGTGAAGAGCTTTAGGAGATCGGATCCACCCCCCCTCCCCCCTCTTGACAGTCCATTGACAGTGCTGGATTTGTGCACCAAGTTACCATCTCCCACCTGCAATGCACAACTACCTACCCCCCCCCAATCATCGGTGAACGAAACTGTGGCAGCTACATCCGCTGTACGACGAGTATGCGGTTATTACCACTGACATTGATGATGATGAGTTACACAGAATGTAGGCTAGAGACAGACCTTGCCTGTTTAATGCTGATGTAAATTCTGAAATGAGACTTACACATTTCTGTTCATCCGTTCGCTTCAGAATGACTATCGATTAAGAGACAATAAACAGTGTGTGATATTCTCATGAAAAACTTGCTCCCAGCAATGGTCGGTTACCAGGTCTGCATCCGTTTTTACTCTGGTACTTATTACCGCCTTGATAGGATAAAAGGAGGTAAACTTTTCCCCGGAAAATCATCACGTCCGTAGTTCACGAACGAGGAAGTTATCCGTCTTATACGAAAGTCAACCGACTTCTTCATATTCGACATTCAAACCCTTGGTGAGGGAAATGAACCAGGATAGTGAGCGATGATATCCATTGTGACTGTCCAACTAACCATTTTTCAGATCCCTTTGAATACATCAGCGTTCAGTATCCTCTTGCTTTTATTTGTAGCTTCTTAGCTTGCGCCTGTTCTTTCTTAGAGAGCAGTTTCTCTGAAGTGTGTAAATGCTACGGCAACTTGAGGGAGTAGATTAGTGAAATTGGCTTTGGTGTAGCTGATCTGCGAGTTGTGGTGTTGTTTATGGTTCGATGGGTTTCCTAAACCACGGAGAATGGTCGATTGCATAGAGCGTTTACGCAAAAATAAGTCAACACAATGGAACATGTTGAACCCTCAATTAATCTACTCAGCTTACGGCCAGTCGAAGTTGATCTGATGATACTCCTTTAATATGACAAGTGGTGAACGCTACTGGCAAGTAGTGTGTTTACTGAGATCGACATGTCAACTGTCGTTGATTTTTTGGTCATCCTCATGAACACATCCATAGTAGAAGAGTAACCAAAGTAACAGAAATTCAGTCGGTCGAAATTTCTTTGCTCTTCTGTTTTCCTTTTAACGTTGAGGAGACTACCTGACAGAAGCGAATGCGTCCTAGCGTAGGGCCCCGCGCAGTCCAAGATTTTGAATCAATTTGAAGACTTCCTGTGGGATGCAAGGCCGGTAACGTTGATCAGGGAAGGTTCCAGTAAGGGTATAAGTGGATGTCTTGAGTTTCAACACAGTGGAGTGGGTCTCCACTGTTGCACATAAATCGGATTATGGCAGGGTGAAAACTCTCAGATTTTCCCTGATCAGCTGTAATAACCACGTATTCGTCGTACGGTGGTTGTAGCTGCCGCACTTTCGTTCACCGATGATTTGGGGGGGGGGGGAGGTAGCTGGGTATTAAAGGCTGGGGCTGGTAAATTGGTG
>NW_008751719.1:0-45298 GCF_000715545.1 Opisthorchis viverrini | reverse complement strand
GGGGGGGGGGGTAGGTAGCTGCGTATTAAAGGCTGGGGCTGATAAATTGGTGCATAAATCCAGCACTGTCAGTGGGCTGTCAAGTGGGGGGGGGGTTGGAAAAGGAGCTATGCATTGAAGATATAGCTTGAATGCCCAAGCGCCATTGAGGGCGCGACTGGGCCATATCTGACAATGTCTCTAGCCATTGATGTGGCCTGTCTCGGGGTCCCTTACCTTCATCTCACCAATGAAAACATTCACACCCCAACGTGTGTTTCGGCGACTTTACTGTGCATTGTATGGAGGATTTCATTGGGTTCATAACTGGATTTGTATTTCACGACCTCTGGATATTCAAGGTGTAAGGTTGACAGTTAAGTAGGCTCCATTTGAGCGGAGTGAATTCAGTAGGCATGCCGAGTACAACAATGAATCCACCCTGACTAGAGAATACCGCCTCGACTTTTCTGGCTAATCATTCAGTCATTTTTTCTGCTATGGTAGATAGAGTTTGAACGTCATGTGGACATTTCGGAGTTGTAAAAAAACATCAAAAGTGACAGTGAGCTTACTGACCAACCGAAAATTCCAGACTGCAATTTTAAATGGCTTGATGGAACTAAGAATGGTTGGTGGCTGATTCATGATTTTTGTTACAGAGGATTTTAGGTATTCCCGTCTGTAATGCAGAAATTTTTAGCCGTTTTCTCTTTTACTTGACGGATTTCCACATTCAAAAGAAAACGGAATTGGAATAAGCCGACTAAAGTAGAGTTGAACTTGACAGAACGTTGCTGGAGAAGAGTGTAGTTTACTTCCTACGATAGTCATCTCTCTCTCGATGATTTGAGGACCAGGGATAAGTGACACGAGCAGGATACTACCAGTTAGCGTAGTTTGAGGAGGCAGATGGACCCATAGGGCATTAGGGGGAGTTACAAAGACCGGTTCTACGTGGCTACAGTAGTCAAAGATTCTACTCCAGTTTTGTAGTGAGTAACAGTCGCATATTGTGGTGGTTACTAATACATACCGACCCGGATATATGTACGCATGTGGACCTTGAGGCGATATGCCGCGTGATGTCATGGACTAGCTGACCGAAAGAGAGAGTTCGACGTGCCCTTAATCGCGAATGAACTATTCACAGTTACTCCTTACTAAAGAAGCGACCATCAACACGTCAAAGATGGACCAGGATGAAGCGGAATCTGTCCAGCTTCAAGTATATCGCATGTCCGGGTGTCGGGAGCACCATAATCTAGAGTTGCAATTGAATAGTTCGGAAGGATAAATCCTTCTTTAGTTACATCATAGTGAATCCAAAATATAAAATCGAAGCTAGCTTTACACTTAGGCAGTTGTTTGTGAGTCATTATGTGTACTTTTAGGACCTCGAACTGGATAATAAGAAATGTGGTGGGTACCCACTGATAATGTCGCTCGTATGTTCTCTGTGAAAACTTTTGATACAGAGCTGTGGAGTGTAAATTGTTTAAAGCTAGTCATCAGTAAAAGCAGACATTCATATTCTTCACTTTTGCTGTGAGGATGTCAGTTGCGTTTAATGAACAACACAACTGAGCCAGCTACCTTGAAAAAGGTCAAAGAATTACGAATCAGGAAGTACACTCATCCGAATAGCCCTTTATGGCAAAAAATATGGACCTAGTTGCACGGATCATATCTTTGAGCTTGTGTACCTTAGATTTTCCATTACTTGACAATTTCACCTCTTTGAAAACGTTAACTACTTTCCAATTTCAGGTTCGATGGTTTGGCCCAAGACTTCCAGACGTGGCTGTGCTTAGTCCTGTCAGACTGGCTAGAGTAAAACATCAGATTACCAAGCTCCTGGAAAACCCAAACGATTGCTGGATTGCCAATGGATCACTTGGCGACATTATGATTATACTATCGTACGATGCGGCCTCTATTCTCGCAGATATTCTCAAAAGCCTACTGCAATACTGTGGATATGTCCTTGTCAGCTTGGAGCTCAAGTGCGACGGCGAGGCGAAAACGGAAAAACTTGAATGCTGTCAATTCAGTGTTCTTGCCGATTCAGTTAGACATGTCGAAACTGACATCGTGAAGCAAACTAAATCGGTGTTTGGTGTTAACTTACCACGTGTCTTCCCCCATTTTGTTATAATTTTAAGGAGAGAGAATGCAGTGAATCATTTTTACGTTACCCTGAAGCAGATCAGATTCACGTTGATCAACGCGATAAACAAGAACTTACAAAAGTGGATCTCGGGTAAGTACGGACAAAGCCTTTTCTCCACATAAACAATAAAAGGCATATAAGGGGGAGGTTGGACGCTTTTCACCATCCCTTCTATTTATGCAACGTTTCTTATCTCTGAACATTATTTTTGTGAAAGCGTTGATTTTACAGCACTTCGGAAGGTTTAGAAAAGAAATAGTGATTTCGTGTGTTTGGACCAAATTTTTGAAAAGCATTGAGAAACAATGGTGCTTCGACCTCAAATTTCGAAGTAACGGTGAGGCCATGCGTCCCTCCTGTTGGGATTGTACTGACGCCAACACCTCACTACCTAATGTTGACCAAGTTAGAAAGATCGTAGAATCGGTACTACGGTCTGCCTGGTAAGTCACTCATGATAAATATTACTGGCATTCCGGAGCACAAGCTAGGATGGCTACTAAGATGCTTCTTTTGGGTAAGGAACAGTCATTTCACCAAAGACATACCAGTATTTGGATTAACTACAGAACACTACGTACGTCAAAATTGGCTATACAGTTGACCCACTAAATGCAAAACATCAAAACGAGTAACTCATCTTGTGCATTTCCCTCAAATCCTCAAGAGTATTAACACCAATCTGGTAGGCATATCAAAAATTACCGTTTCTGTTCGACGGACTGGTATTCACACTATGTGAATTCGAAGTAGCTTGGTGGTTATGCCGCGACTTTTCTGACCGGAAGATCCATGGTTCGACCTAAACCTTGGCATCCAGGCTGCTTATGTTTGAGCTTGGGCACCATGACAGTATCCTAGCCCTCATGCTTCTTCTGCTACCATGATTACCTAATTGAGTGACATTAAAAAATGATGATAACCATGTAAATTTTGCTCTCACTGTTCAGGCGAGCAGACCCCTAATGAACCTTGATCTTCCTATCGCCAACATTGTCCATCCAATTGCCATCATGGGACAATCCTACAGGTTCCAAAATATTTGGTACGTGTAAGGTAACAACACTCTCCACACACCCAGCCAGCCACCTGGAGGCTAGTATACCAACTGTAAGACGTCTACTGAACGAAAATAACTCAGCTTGTTCTGGCCAGCCATCCACAATTCAACGGAATAATGCAGACTGGCTTTCATTTTTGCGTAAGTAGAGTGGCTACACAGGTTTTCAGAATTAACTGGCTTACAGCGCGAAGGCCCACTTGAAACTCCAAGAGTTTTCTGATACCGACAAGCTGCGAAAAATCTGATAAAAAAATGTCCAACTAGCTTCAGGGATCATCCACTTCCGAAGTTATAGGGGACACACCGGATCGCATGAAATGAACTGTTATCGAGGAATCCCGGTGCTATTTGCACTTTTTATCAGCCATTGGTTGCCAAATTTTCATTCTTTCAGGTACGGAACAGAGTGTTGCGGAACTGAATCACCCAAAATCTTCGTTAGATGCGCACTACTGATGGTTCTTCGCAGGAAAATAAAAGCGATACAATATTTCTGGGCTTTTCCAGATAGACTGACTTCCATTTTAAGATGAGACCTATTTGGAAACTCAAACGTACTGACTAAATACGGTTGTCATCTTACACAGATCTTAAACTCGCTATTTCCTATCGAGTGCTTCCACTTGTCTGATCCATTGCGCATAAAACGATCAGAACTCATAAATACACATTCAACGTCTAAGACTGAAGAAATCTAAAAAGAATGTCACGTTTGTCATTCTTATTATACCAACACTATGACACGTTGAATTTACTGCCGTGTCTGCTCAGATTCGTTTGAGGTACAGACGACTGTTCACTCCAGCCTTAATCAAGCCTTAATTCCATCAAAGTCTACAATGAAGGAAACAATATAGGACTGCAGGTTACCAACAGTACTTAAATTACGTACAAATCGTACATGAACTTGCATATACTTCGCTTTCTGCTGCAGTCGGTCCTTATTTCTGGGGTTTGATGCAGCCTGACCTACTGCCAACGTAATAAGTAGGATCCCATTAAAATCATCCCGATTTTTATGGTTATTTTTTGTTCATTAGAAACAGTCTTTAGTGTGTCATCAGGTAGGGTGACCTTGAACACTATGTGGCGTTTACTGTTACATTCGCGAAACGTCTCAGACGCAATATTCATGTCATGGACTGTAATCAATTCTTCTCGACGACATGCTGTTTGTTTTAGAGTCACTGGGAATTGTTCGGTATTTGGGGACAAGTCCGGAGTAGTCTCCGTTTTGTCTGTCTTGTCAGGTGGATAGAAGTCGAACCTGGAAGTCTTAAATTTTTTTATCAAGTTGTGTGCGATGAGTTTTGTTTGTTACAGTCCTCCTGAAGGGAACGACAAAAGACAAAACGACCAAGGTGCCAATAAATTTTCGCTTCAAACAGATAAGAGCAAGGCTAAGTACAGAGGTGCAGCCATAAATCCAGGTAAATTACATCCGGTAGGCAATCTCTCCTCGATTACATCCGAGAAAATTCAGAGTACAGGCGACCGTTAATCAAATAAACAAACTTTCGCCGTTCAACATATTTTGGGTCATTTTTACTAGTAAAATACATGAATTTGGCGCGCTTTCTCCAATGCAAGATAGTCAAAATTGTCCGTCAAATTTGTTTGCAGATACGGAAAAAGTCTTACTACAAGTAATTCCAGTTACGAAATCTCTTCAACGGCACTTCATGGCTGAGTCATCACACGAAGTAAGTCGTTTACTGTAAGACCCTGTAACCAAAGCCCAATGGAGTGATAACTTATGTGATCGAATTACACACAAGAGAAAGCCTCACAAAAGCGGTGGGCATAAAGAAGTTTTAAATGCAATAATGTGTTCGGCCGTTTGAAGCTACTTTTGCCATACAATCCCCTTTTGGAAGTGAATTTATCGAATTTCGCCTCGCATCATTCAGTAACAACATATCCGCTTGGAATCGCGCGCAATAAGGTGTGCATTAAACGGGGTAATGTCCGAAAAAGATGCGCACCACAGGCCGACAATATGTAATTAATCCTGTCGATTACCCCATTTGCGTCAGTCGGATTAATGCAGATCGCGGAGAGCAGCCGCTCATCAATAACGAAGAAGCTATTCCAAGGTGTTCAGCGACAATATTTTTTTCCCAAAACAACACAACTATGGAAAAACGGGATATGAGCTTGCAACTGAATAAATCTTTGAACCATTCGTGGAATTCAACGGCAATAAAACACGTTAAAAGTTACAATCTCCTGAGCAAAGTTAGTGGTTCACAAATCGATTAATGGATGGTGAAGCAATTGTCCCCTCATCATGTAGCTCCACAGGTCCGAGAGTCAACCTGGTACTAGCAGTGAACGTATTGGAATTCGGTATACGTTCATTTTGCGTCAACTTTCACCGCTACTTCCTTAATTTTCTTACCACGTTAGTCTCTGACGCCATAGTAATGCGTAATATTTAATTATGGTTGATTTTCATGCAATGTCGTAGCTACAACGGTGGGTCCCCAAATTAAACAATTTTAACTTACTTTTCGGATCCCTTCTTTTCAGAAATTTGCGGAGGAAACGGTGACTATTGTCAGCTATCCAGATCCACCACATTCCGACTGTGAGGTACTTAGTTTCATCATGTTCATACCTTGCCTTCGCTTGAACTCCGGAGTGAATTCAGTATCCAACGAAAACTACCGAAGCCAGTCGCTGTCACCTTCCGTGAGATGGTGCAATCTACTGAAATGTATCGCGAGGCAATCAGAAGCCTCCCCACTAGCCAAAGTGACACTGATGGCATGTAAATGGCTACCAGTACACAACATTCCGCAACAAGGTCTGCAATTCATGCGAAAATATTTGCCCCTCAATGAGGAAGAACTGAAATCCTGGAGTTCCTCAGTCATCCACAAATACGAATGCGGCGTTGGTCTGATTCTAGCCCGTGGTTGTTGGCTCGAGAGGCGTCTTTCGAAACTACACAATAATCAGGTCATCTTCTTCACTGATACTCAGCGTGTCACTCAGTAAGTTCTACAGGAATTGAGGCATCGTTCCTGGTCTGGAGAGATGATGAGGTTGCCGTACCCACGATAACTGCCATTACCTGCACATGCTTCTGTTAAAAATACTATTGGACACCGCCGGCCTTCGAAGCTTAGTAGACGATATATTGTTTGCTCTTTCTGTTTCATCGTAAACAAAGCAACATTAAACGACACGGTAATCTTCATAGAGCCTTCTGTAGTAGCAACAGGGGAAAAGGCGCATTTTACTGTTTATGGTAAGCAAGCCTTCAGTTCTCTTCTCTCTCCCACTATCTTTTCAAAATAGAACTTACATAAATAAAACCTTCCGGCCAGAAGCACCTGAATGCTTGTGTTCCGAACTAGTTGTGCCCCGTACGTAGACTTGCAAGGTGATAAGTAAATAGATTGTTTTGTAGTGCATTGGTACCTTATGAGTGCTGGAATACAAACCAACTTCGGAGGGGTTTAGGATTTATATGGATATCTGGCCAACACAGCTGGTCAAAGCTAAATAGAATATGTTCAGTACGATTGAATTCCATTGAGACACTTCCGGAATACAGTATATCTTTGACTAAAAAGGCGATCACAGTAACGAGTTGCAATGAGCCTCCAAAATAAAATCCGATTGTGATGTCAAGAAAAGATTGTTTTTTATTTCGGAACAAATACTCCGAAGATACTTCATCTCAGAACGAATCAATTTGGATACACCTCAGAGTGACTCCTTAAGAGAAGGACAATTCCCTTCGAGATTAAGAGCTAGGTCACAAGAATCCACAATGTTATTGTTGATTCTGTAATCTACTCACTGAATGGATTAGGAGTTCTTTCAAATTCCAGCTATAGGTACCAGAAAATCTACCGAAAACTTCTTCGCTGTTCCACTCTTGTCGACAACAGATAGCTGAAGCATTCTGGTGAATTATAATACTAACCTGATGTCGAATTACTAACAGTGGTTTATAACACAGGTTTGGTTTGTCTGTGCAGGCTAACAAGAACGTTCTTCTTTGCCAATGAAATTCATATGGTGGACGACTTTGGAGATCAGTGTCCGGTGAACAATACCAACGGAACAGTGTAAGTTGATTGGAAAAGGGTACCCATTCACACGTTTATTGTAATTCAACCTTTTTTCTCTCACAGCAAGTTACAAATGCAAGGTGAGCTACGCTTAATTCATTCATACATGTTTCTAGATTAGTTGATCAGGCAAACTACTTATTTAAAACGCCCGTTAATGATTGTGACAACTGCCAATAATTAGCCAAGCTAATTGAGTAAATTCCCAAACTTCTTCACCTGAAATTATATTTGGTCTGTATGAAAGGTAAGGGAATACGAACGAGGGGTATATTTTCCGCACATGCCTATTGAATCTCCCCATCACTTGGTTCCTCTCAAAAGTTCATTCGCTTAAATAGCTCTGTCAAAATTGCAAGTGCCATTTTGGCTCAAACTCTCTTATCAACCTTCTACTATCAAATTCCATCGGACCAATACACCTCTCTCTAGTGTGTGACCGGCCACCTCTCGGCCATTATAATATCTACTGCCTGAATAATCAAAGTCGACTGTGCCTACATTATAAACTGAGGTGATATGTTTTACACAAGGTCGCTAACTAAACAGCAGCCTAGTGCAGGAGCAGGAGCTCACCGTCCGTCATCAAACAAACTACTAATTCGTGAGTAAAACACTCCTTTACTGTTACGCGGTCACAAGTTGTAATCAAAAAGAAAGGATTTCCAAAATAACGGTCAGTTGGTTTGTCTTTTACCAGTCTTGAACTAGGCCCCTAAGATGCGTTAAAGACAGGGCCAGAGCGAAATGCTTTTTATACGGAATATCCCAGTCGATTCCTCAACGCTGAAGTACATTGGAAACAGGCTTTCAAAAGGTGCGTGAAATTGCCTGATTGTTTTCAAATTATACAGTATTTCTCCAGTCGCGCGCAGTCTAATATTTGTTTGACCTTTTTCATCATGCATGATAGTTTCCTAGGCTGAAACAATCAGATATTTCGTTGTGTATGATTTGACCAGTGCTATGAGATCGGTCGACTGGGATTCATTCAACCACTGTGGGTGTCCTGGTCAATAATACATGAACAATCCAGTCTTGACCATCAGTTCCCTTTGCAACACAAACGGTGGGAAAGTGAGAAAATCAATGAAATAATTGGCATTGGTAAGACCCGAATTCACTACATCCAATAAGCCAAACAAATTATATGACGATTTTGAACACTTGAAGTTGCTGGAAGAAAGGGTCAAAGCAGAAGTGCAACTTCGAAAGCTGTGAAGTAGTCCCCACGGTTAAAAGCAAAGAGCTGGACCACAACACAAGTGGTCTGAAGCAAGTGAAGGCAAAATTTTTTTGTCAGCATATATATATATATATATATATATATATATATATAGCAAGCCCCTTACAAAGACAGCTCATTCTATAGGGACGACCGAACTGGGCTTATTTTGGAGCAACGCTCTCTCGCGGAGAACACTTTCCATCAACTACGCGAGCTAGGAAGAACGTACGTGTACCGGATTGTCATACTAAGGTCATGTGCAATAGTACTGTGATCCTCCTTCATAATTCCTGAAGATGCTACCGTACAAAAATGACGTTTATAGTCCATGCACAAGAATTAGGTTCCGGTGGTCCTTGATGGTAATTATTCTGAGCCGTCTACATAGCCTTGTGAATTATACCAACTTAGGCGCACCACTCTCGGTTCCCACAACTTTGGGATCCAGAATTTCACTTTCAAGATCCCTACCTTGGCTGCATGACCACTTCTTAACGCATTAAAACAGCATTATTTTCAAAAACGTAACATGCAACTTAGGAAATAATTGGTGAAGCAAGACTGTTTTCAAGGAGATTAGGAGAAGGTTTGTCGACTACATCAGTGCACTGGATATCTTGGCACTTATTTTGATTCCACCTACACCCCAACATGCCTGGAGAACCTGGATTCTGATATTCTGTCAACTGGCATCAGTTCATATATCTGCATGCAGAACATAAGTACAGTGCACTTATTAACATTTTTAATTGCCTTATCTGTAATGGAATAGTAGACGCTGATGTAGGATCCTCTATGAGCCTTACATACCACGCTGTAATAGACGAAAACGACGGGCTAACTTAACCGCAAAGTCTGCAGGTTGCAAGCAAGGCGTTGTATTTCGAGGGAATAAAATCAGCTTCGCGCTGCTCACCGATAATCGTGGATAATCAGCTACAAGCAACGCAATGTTCCGACCCATAGCAGTATCTGGTTGCTTACTTTTTGGAGCCATTTTCGGAAAGCGAAACTTCTCATCCAAACCTTTTCGTTGAATTCATCTGTCACTTCCATGGTTTCCATGTGGGGTCATTTGAAATAGCTGGTATGTCACTTTAGTTGCACTGAAGATATCATTGGGTGAATAAATTACCGGCATCATCATCATCGTTGTCAGGTGTAAGAGTACTTGTCGTACAGTGGTTGTAGTTACCACAGCTTCGTTCACCGATGATTTGGGAAGGTGGGGTACATTGCTGCGCATTGGAGGTGGGAGCTGACAGGTGGACGTTTGGATTAGTGGTGGTTGCTGTAGAAGCATCATTGGCTTCTACGATTAGTAGACCCCGAAACGGGCCACATCAATAGTTAGAGACGTGGTCCAGTCGCGTTTTCAATGGCGCTCGTGCATCCAAGCCATTGCCTTCAATGTATGGCTTCCTTCCCAACCCCCCACTTAAAACTCCACTGACAGCTCTATATTTACGCAAGAATTTATCAGCTACTGCCTTCAATACAGAACTACCTGCCCCAGCTTTCTAAATCATCCGTGAACGAAACTGGAAGCTACAACCACTGTACGACAAACACGCGGTCAATACAGCTGATGATCATGATGATGACACTCAGTAAACGCTTATCGAATTTGGATGGTCAGTCATTACTGCGACAGTGTCCGTAGCTTTTACCTTGTACATTTTACCAGATATCGACAAAGTTTCACTTTGCGCTTGAATGAACTAAACATGTGCCTGCTTCTTGACTACGTGGAGTATACACTAGCGTTGGCATTTGAATTTTCGCCTGCTTTGAGCTCCGTCTGCCCGTCCTTTAGGGATGACCTGATAGTGCTTCCTAACTTGCATGCCTCAACAGTGTGTCGAGTTGAGTAGCCTTTTTGATTTTGCTTGCAAATATGCACTTTTTTGGTATCAACAACTTGCACTTGTTTCGTGATAAATCTTCAGCTCAAAATCCAGCAAGAGAAACAACAGCTAACGGAAATCCTGATCCGTTCAAAACATACCACTCTCTCCGTCTAACTACTTCTGACGTGTGTCTTGGTATTTGAAGATGTCTAAAGTTCCAATTCTTTATTTCAGAATCATAGAACCGGGTGCCGCCATCACCGCATATTATCTCAGCATAGTATCTGAGTTGATGTGAAGCCCGAACCTTTCGCTGTTCTGGACAATCAGTAGCAAACCATGAATTTGGTGAACCTGATGATATTTTCGAACAAAGAGTTGAAAGTCTCTTGAGAAGGGCCTTTTTGTTGAGGATCGCACAGTAAATCATGCGTTTTGAGGGTTGCTATTAGATATTCTTCGGAGAAGTGGGCTCAAGCAACTTCGCTGTAGCAGGGGTATATTTCTGAGAGAAAAATATGGTATCTAGGACCATCTACATCCGCTGTGCCTGTGTCTACTTTGTGTCCAAATGCTAAGAAACTAAAACACCAATTTTGCACCCCAATTATTCTTTGGGAGGTTCTTATTGGAATACCAAATGGTGATAATTTGAAGCTAACTATTGCGGGACCGGAGTGATGTGGTCTTAGTTGGGAGGTGGTCTGTCTTTGGGAACAGATTTTCGTGACGAATTTATTTAGCCTAGCCGTTTGCACTTTGTTGACCGACGATTCCTATTCGCTTGGAGAGAAAATGCACTTTCTTGAAAAGTTATAATTTCATATTTGGTTCTTCAAAAGTGAGATCAACCTTCCATTTACTCATGGGGGACTTCTAAGAATTTGCTAAATCCAACTTTCACTCGGATGAGGATGACAGTTAATGTTTTGACGTTCTCTTGTTACACACATATGCCTTTATTCTGCACAGCGTTTCTTTCGAACAAAAATGGAACTCGGTCCTTAATTTGATGTACAAAAAGTGGCAACCTGAGGAGATGACGTTCACACTTCTGTGGCCAAAAAACCACCACTTAACACATTGGTTGGAGAAGCTTATCAAAGTCATGCGCATATTTATGGATGAAGGTAATTTATGTTGTCCAGAGTAAAGGACAGCTTATATTGTCGTATGATAAATTCTTGCCGACTGTATACGCATCAGTACTCAGTAGGGCCTCCTTCTACATGCTTAGTTTTGAAGCCTAAGTCAAAGCTACATCTTACTGACAGTGTTCATAACTGCGATCTTTATCATAGAGTTTTTATTGTCAGGCTATAAATTTCGCTGCCTGAATTCGCATTTACCCTAGATGCACACGCTTCTCCGCCTCCGTAGGAACTTGGAAACTGGAATACAAATGAATCAAGTACACATCTTTACACCCCAGCCAGTGTTGTTGCCATTTCCTGGGCCTTTGTTTGTTCCGTGAGAAGATCAGCCCTCAGAATGTCGTATAACGATTGTCCCAAAACAGGTCTTCTAGACAGAGCTGTCAGTAGTACCCTGAAGTGCACTTTGTCACTGCTGCTTGTTTTATTCCTATTAGTATCCCTATAATAATAATTATCGGTATAACCACTACTATCACAATCATTCTCATCATCATATCACTAGAGTTGAAGCTTATACTTAATCATACTAAGATTATTGAATGATCAGTGCGAGTGAATGTCGCGTCTCGGTATATATGACCAAAGTTTAAATGAATGTGACGCGAGAAGACGTGGTATAATTCGTATAACTCGTGTAATTCCGTCGCAATCTATTTCATCAATAGGTTATGGACTTGGTAATGTTGTGACCGATCAAATGGCCTATCGATTAAACGGTTACTTTCTAGTGATAATATAAGATGTAAGATTCCATTCGGAACTTCGTCCAATGCCGAAAAGCCCAGAAGCATAGTGCGACTGTTTATCTCTCCATTGGCAATCATCAGGAGTGCGGATTCTACGAAATTCCAGAGTTTGAAATCAAAGCCTTCCGGTAGTTCGCTGAGGAGCTATTCATAATAGAATATACACAATGCATGAACTTTCCATCTGAGAAGCTATTCAACGCGTAATGACTGGATGGGAACTCCATGATGGAGTTCCTGTCACTGTGCGAGTTAGTCACACTGATGTATCCGGGAGATCTTGGCTCCCAATCTTACTGAACATTTGTGCGACGTGCATTGCACAGGATTGCCCGTAATAGGAGTATAGTGCTTCTTGATATAGGTTGACTTTACTATGAGGATGACTGAGATGTCTAGATGATTGAAGGTTATCGTGACTCTGGAGGGATGAATGTTAGCAGACTTGTGTGTCTGCTTCACGAAAGTCACTCCGGCACTATAGGTAAGAAGCAAGGAGGTCTATCTCAGATTAACTTGTCAGGAAACCCTTGTTCCAATGCCCTGTCGAAGACCAACCGGAGTTTTTCAGGATAACAGATGTTGCACGGGGGCTTACAGATATACCTTTGCTGAATTCAGTTTTTTAGAGGAGTTTGAATTTTCATCAGATGAAGCTTTGTATGAGGAGAAAACAAGCTAATCAGTGAATGGGTTATATGTAAGTTTGGTATAGGAATTCTGAGTGCCGATGTCAACTTTTGGGGGATGACCGCCAATAACGAAAATTGAACCCGCGAACCTCATCCCAACACACTACCCGTCTATTGGGGAAGCCTTCTCACGTTACTGAGCACACCTTAAAAGCAGGCAAAGTAAGAAGCAAGTACTAAAAATAAGGATGCAGCCAGAAAATATCTGCTTTAGTAAAAAAGATCCTGAAGGAAGAGTTCTTGCTGGAAATTCACCTGTTGTTCACATGTATTCATGGCACCGTTTTCGCATTGGGTACATCGTTTTGTACTTCAAGAACTTCTTTGGTGCCATCGTAAGCCCCGGAAGTTTTCGCACTCACTTTTTCCCTGTAAGTTTTTTTCCGATGTACTGAAACAATCACTTTTGAAGAACAGAATTCAACGAGTTCAAACATTTGGTAAAACGCTGCATAAATCATGAAGCTGCTTGGTCGTCAGGCAACAATGAATCAGTTTTACGGGCAACCTAGCAATACATCCTACTGCATCTTGGTGATCACCCTCATGATACACATGCCTTTCGATACTTTTAGGTTTTGTCTTCACTCAGCTATTTACCACAAATGACGGAAAGACCCATTGTCGTGTCATGCGGCCAAACGCAATTTATCATCTAAAAGAACTCATCAAGCATCATCGAATCGGTGATCCTGTTCAACGTCGTATCGTGCATTTGCACAGCAGTGATGACTCTGACACGGACAGTGACGTAGACTGTTTTAGCTCCGAGCTAAGTGAATGTGTAAAAGACGTACCTCAGTCTTACGAGCAGTCTGAAGAGTACTGTTCGCGGATGGCCGAATTGGTAAGTTGCAAGTTGATTAATGGATATCGTCTGTCGCATTAAGTATCGGCTAGGTTCAGGGTTTTAAAAATACATTAGCTGAGTCTTCGATTTGACAGCCATTTAGATATTATTCATACTGCATCAAACAGGTCCTCGTGACCGCCCATATGAAGCCTGTCACAGTACAATAACCTGCACGAGGTTCACGTTGCCTTAGTATTTTCATCATCATTAGTATTTTAGCCGACGCACATCATATCCATCATATTCTCGGTGTGGATTTGGAACTCAGTCTGACACTGTTAACAAAGTGACTGGTCAGGGAGTCTGCTTGGTGAAAATTTAGGCGAATTTCTTCTAGGGCTTTCAGCTGCGAGACATATCATACTCAAATAGGGACACCTACACGTTCAAGACAATTTTTGTAGGAAGGAACTCCTTCTTGGTATGCGTGAGTCATAAAATACAGATATCTAATGACTAAAGGAAACTTTACCATTATTCACTCAAGGCAACGTGGCTATAAGATAGCGAAACCCACGTGTTAATTCAGACAAAACGCGCGGCGACAAGTGCACAGCGTAGGTTACGTTTAGGTCATAAGTAAGAAAGGCGATGTAGCACAAAATCAGAGCAACAAATGGGGAATGACGCGGAACGCAATAAGAATAGAAGAAAGGAATCAACAATAGCCAAAGACCGACAGTGACGGAATTTCGCTAAAAGTTCGGCCAATCGAATCACAGGGCTCAACATTTGGACTTTAATATAGTAGTACATAGTACGTGCAAATTCATGTCGCATTGGTGCACAAGCGCTTTTTGGAGTTAAATGAAAAAAAACTTGGATTACCCACTGACTTATGGAAACCCCGTAACTCCTGGGCAATTTTTCAGATGCACTTGATTTTCTAGTTCAAATGGTCATCTTATCCCAATTGCAATTTCTTGAGGGCAAGCACCTAAATTGTCATTAAATTTCAGCTCGCTTCAACGGATATGGCTAACCAGTCAGACCAAAAGTTCAAAGCCGGTTCACTGGAGACTTTCGATGAACTACTCGGTGTTTGGTCTTCTAAGCACCACCAGGCAAACCTCATTGCCCTGAGGCACCATGTTTGTGGGACAGATTTATTCCCAGAATCCAGTTATACGTTGAACAGCAACAAAAGTTTGCACCAGATTTTGGAGCTACTCCACATACAGAAGTAAGTGACTTGGAAAAAGTTAGCAGAAATCCGCTCACCGTTAAATCATCACCAACCACATGATGCCCTTTATACTGAGTATTTCCTACCATATTTCTTGGTTAGTGTTCGACGGACTGTGCCATTTCAGTCAGCAGCCAATCTAACGAGTGACTTCGACTGAAACAAAAACAACTTTAGCCAATATGAGGCATTTCTGATGATGATGTTGATTATGATGATAATGTCTTTCTTGAGTGAGTAGCACGCAGCGCCAAACCTTACTGAGTGTATCGCTCCGGATTCTAGGCACTTAACATCATAACCAAATAAATTTTATTTAATTGATCAATAAATTATAGCAGAATGCACCTTAATTGTACACCCTGTCTAGTGTAGAAAATCGATAAATTCAACTTCAGACCATCCGTAGTTTAAAACCACTAAGTTGACTTCCCCACTCAAAACGTTTGATCGCAGCAATCGGATTATCCTGGTAGAAATATGGTGAACCGCTAAAATGATTTCATTGATGATATAATTTTTCTTAATGAAACAAACATATTTTCACTAAAACACTTGATCAACTATCCATCACTTTTGTGTGACAAGTGGAATGAAAGTCGGCATTTGAAGGTCTAATCTAAGATTAATTGGAGTAAACAAACGAGGGAGAGCATTTAAGTGGGATTTCGGTTCAACTTCAACATGTAGATTGACGAAGATAACTAGACTACAACGTTCCTTCTGAGGATGCCAGTTTTCATTCCGTAGGTGAGAAAGCACTTTCTCAAATAATTTGATGGATGAGACCCTAGGACCGTTTCTGGCGGTTTGGTCTTGCTTCCAATCAATGTGTTAGGCTTTTGTTCTGTACTGAATTGCTAACCATAGCTTGAAGTGATATATCTGATCCCAGGTGGACGAATGCCTTATGCGAATAATCTTTCTATTCGCTTTTTAAAGAATGCTGGTGGCTGGAATCCGGATGGGGCCAGTGGGACGGAGGATGCTGAACACACTGAAGGCTGCTGGACTACGAAACCAGGGACAACAAGAGGTATACTGAGATTGTCTGAGGTTGTCAACCTGGCCATTATCATCTATCCCATCACTAATATCGTGCAGCAGCGTGGGAAATTTTCTGAACAAGTGCAGTGGAAATTCACGCAGGCATACCTTTCGATAAGCACCATCTGGGAGCACTAGTAAAGTGTTATGGACGAAGTTGGTTGCCAATATTCTACGAAATTATATGGGTAATCCGACATTGTTAAAGTTTTCGCAGATACTCTTCCCTAGTCCCTCGGAGATGATCTCCCTCAACTCAATGATCTTCCTGTGGAAATTCAAGTTTTCACTTCATTATTCTTGAGGTCCGCTAAGGCAATAACGTGTGCACATGCAGTTGTTCGCTCATATTGTCCAATGAGACGCACAACCTTGAATTTTTGGCTTCACAAAGGAAACATGTTGTTAATTTAGTTGGAAGAAATGATATGAACAGCATCTAGCCACGGAATAGAGATATACCTTAGCGAGGCCAAGTCTGGCATGGATGAGTATCACCTGATTCTGTTCACCTCACGCAGCATACAAAATTAGGTCAATCCCATAGATGACACTGTCAGTCACGGTGCTTACTAAGTGCTGCTCTGGAGAGAGAAAACTTTTCGCTGTACGCCAACGGAAAATTCTGATGGCAAAAAGAATTAGTATTTCCGAAAATACTGAACCGCACGAATTCTCCCGACATATGGTTTGTTTGGTGGAGGAATGCTACACTTACAACTTGAAAATCTGTCGAGGCCTAGAACCGTTTTTTATGTAGAGGAATAGCGTATGGAGTGCGATTCCATGTGGAGGGTCCCAATAATGTATGAATGAATCGCACAATTTCGTTAGCAGGTTCACATTACTGGGTCGGATTATGATGTCTACCTCACGAGAGCCTCATGCGGGCACCTGTATAAAACAAGCGGAATTATGTGCACCAGTATTTCTATGACAGCTAATTTGAGGTTTTCACTTTCGAACGTTTTAAACAGGCAATATTCGCGTGGACTGAATGACCTTGACGAGATACCACCGTGGAAGGTTTGATTTCGTAGGGGCAAACAGGTCCAGTTTTGATCCATCGATTTGATGCACCATACCACCCGATCTAATGCTCAGCATTTAGGAGAATGACGGGCCGAAATAAGCAAATCACGTAACTCGGATGCACCTTGTTTCTGGGATATGCTAACAATACTGAGCAGGATGCTCACCCGACCCCGCTGTGTTGACTGTAGCTAACTCGTTCAGACAGTCCATGTTCTCAAACTAGGGTCCATCATCCTTGATCAATTTTTTCCGCTTTCGAACTATGAATTGTCTAGTGTATGCGGTGTTATTGCTTTCCAGCTTACAGAGATCGGAGAATATACCATTTTGGCGGTTGTAAGCAGGTCCAACTGTGCAGCACTGCATCGTTTACTGAAGTGAGTTAAATTTCCTCGAATTATGTCCTTCATGGGATTGAAAGCACCTAACCTGAACATGTTCCGTGGAGAGATCTCCGCGGAAGCACACATGGCAACTAACGTTTGAATAGACATAGAGAACATATCGTATACACACCAACGGTCTGAATAGGGCCTCGCGGTCAAAAAATACAAATGAGTTAATGATTCTCAATCTCAAATATCACGATCGCGCGCAAATTATGCTATCTCAATTCTTACTTCAGTTATACACCGGAAAATGAAGCGCTGTACATAGGAGACGAAAACACACCGGTAAGCGAATTCTGTAACTGGGATTAGTGTGAGGTAGGCATCACAGTGGAATTGATATTTTTTATGCCAGTGTACTTCGTGTATTTTTATTTTATCATGACTATCATGTGTTATTGATTTCGTACTTTGCCATTTTTTCGGTTCATAGTACTCAGGTACCGGTAAAATGGTGTATTGGAATAACAGAAAATGAGGTCTCACATGAACCAAAACTATCAGTGTGAGCATGGCGGACCCGGAGCACTACAGATGACTGCGTTAGTAACACAACGTACGCAGCACCGGCGGCGATATGTTCGAATTATATTTTTCCTCCAGCGGGCGTTCGCAATCACACTTTGCCTCATCATTGTCTCTGTCTTTTTCGACGCACACAAACATCCAGTACATGTGTGATAACAGACCCAAATCAACCTAATGTATCACTCTTTCGCTTTCGGCGACGCAAGCAGATGACTACATACCCCTGTTTCAGTTAACCGGCACACAGGGATGCTCCAAACCAGCTACTAGGGGAGGAGTGGTCTGCTTCAAAGATAGCGGGTGGATAGCGAACCTGCCAGTTGAAACAACCATGATCTATTCTCATTACTCTGTTGTCACGCCACTGAGAAATAAAAATTGACGAGAAAAAACTACTTGTGAATGGAACGAAAAACTGGTTTCCATGTAATTTGGAAAGCCGGTAGAATGACAGCAATTTTCCGGGGATAAATATTTTTCTTCGGGCTTAGTAGTTACAAGGTAACGATGGCCCGCTAAGTTAATCCGTCCCAGCCATGTCTTCAGCTAAAAAGACTGACAAAATGCCTATGGAGAATAGCCCGTCTAACTGACTAATTATCTGCCACCAGTCGTATCCTTGACTCAAATGCTGTGCTCTGCTTTTCACAGGTGGAAACGAAATTCGCAACCCTGAGAAATAACCTGCTACCAAAATGCCGATTAAGGTGCACTTGAATAACCCACGGTTTCTTTCCAGGGAGTTAGAATAAAAAATTATTGTAAGAAAACGACGCTGCTTCTTCTTCACTTTTTCAGGAGATACGTACAAAATAAATTATGCATAGGTTGACGAACGACGAAGCAGAGACAAACAGAGGAACAACATTAATAAATGACTGTAAAGGGCGCACCAATAAACCTTGAATGATTTAGTGGGATACAGAAGAGGAAATTAAAAAAAACTCGACTGATTACAAGCATATCACAGAAAGTGAGCGGTCCCATCCGCATGGAATTTTCTTATCACCTGGGCATACCAACTCGGTCCATCAGGTGGGACGCCGTATCGAGCGCTATATAGAGCAGGCGCATGACTTTCTGTAGGCGAGGTAACGTAGCTTCCACCTAAGGAGATTAAAAAGTACACCAGATCAAATGAAGTCTTGAATTTTACAAAGACGGATCTACGAGAAAATAGCAATTAGTGGGCATACATAAACGGTTCTGGTCCAAAAAACAAAACACTAGATATAGTCCAATAGGGGTTTTCATGATTTTAATGTCTAGAAGAGCAATAATATGCAAGGACGCACAGAAATGTTTCCTACAGAAGAAATCAGTAGAATGGTAACAGAATGAACTTAAGTTGGCGAAACACAAACCGACTTACACTCAGGCGACCAGAGATCTCCCAACGCTTATCGTGGCCGTTGTAGGTTAACGCATAGGCTGCGAATACTATGATCGAACCGCGGAGGAAAAAACTCAATACCACATCTTTTGGAATCGGTGGATAGAAGCATTTCTAAGACAAATGAGTTTCAGCGGAAATGATATGTACCCGACTTGGATTGCTCATATGTTCCTCAACGGTCTTGCGCGGGGGGTGAGTGAGAGAACCAATAGCGTCCCGAATTCCGTTGAATAAATTTCTGAGAAACTATTGTGAATAAGGCAACAATAGGTTAGCCCCAGCGAGCGAGCCCACAGTGTAATGAGTATACTAGTTGGTAACCACCGATTAAATGCAAAGCGAAATGATATTTGTCCGACGCTATGATTCAATACGCCTCTTCTAAAATACTAAAGTCACGTGGCTGATGCCATAAAAGTCTTGGTAGCTGCCTCACTGTAGCAAGGACTAGTTTGAATGTTAGAATACTTCATTGTGAATATTATAAACCGTCAGAAAAGATTTCACATTCTCTTGGACGAGCTCCTAGATCCGACAGTTGCAGAACTTGGGCTGGCTAGTTAAACGGATGAGGTTTAAGAACTGCAAGCTGTATTTTGCAATATCCCATATAATCTGACAGAAAGTAAATGATTAAACGCATGGTTCATATGCATCTAGTAGGAGTGAAAAAAAACCGTTCTGCGTTGGATGGCGTCCTCGCTAGCTCAGTCAGATGAGCGCCAGTCTGGTAAGCACGAATTCGGTGGTTTGAGTCACCTGGACGCGTCCTTTTAGTTCACACATGTACTTCACCATAAGCCGCTGTAGAAGTTATACAAAAAACCGTTAACAGCATAGACAGGTTGGGCTGCATGTCAAATCCATTTTAAGATCGATTGGTGTGATTATATGTACTAACTATACAGAGGAACAATGTAGAACCAGATTCAGATGTATGTTTTATTACCCACGAAGTGAATTACGGTAGAAATAGACCTCTAGTGAGCATTAACAATATTATTAACAATGGATCCGCCCGACTTCCGAGGCATGCCCACTCCATACATGCCACTCACATATTGTTCCCGAACTGGAGTTCATCCACAATTAGCTAATTGTTTACTTACCATGGCGTGGTAAATAACTTCAGACAAAACCATGAATTTATTGTTCAAATTACGCACTTCAGCCTTGGGTGTTTCCATCAGCATTTCTCACGCCAGAACACGATCGGCTTCCCACTAGATAACCTAATTCGAAACCAGAATCTTATGAGTTCTATATATTCAAAGTATCGGATTTTATAACCCTAAGTTAAAACGGAGCTGAAGCATTCAGGAGCGACCAGGTAACTTACGCGACACATCTATTAGACACTTCTGATTTCAGTCGCACGCGATATTCCCAAAAGCACAGAAATAGAATAAAAGGCTAGGTGATTTTGTCGGACCAAACGTACTGGTTCTCATTCACTATACAGTTAACAAGCTGAAGCACTGGCAAGCTTACTTTCTAAAATGACTGTAACGTTTTAGATCACAGTGCTGAGGTTGGTATTGCCGAATTACCTAACCACTGAATCTGACTTAGAAGTGATATCATGATATCATGAGAACTACAAGTGAGAACTGATCAAAGCACAAAGGTGAAAAGGGATAGATAAGTTGGTCAAACGCAAACATACATCTCGGTCAGTGGCCAGCTGATCAACTTCGCCAGTTTCGATTGCAGATCGTAGTGTATTTAGTGACGTTAGAACGTAATTGTGACAATCTTGGACCTACAAAAGGGGGAAACAATATCAGTCAGCAACGAGACCAAAGGGGAAATCTGCCTGACAATCCAAAACTTTGGAGCTCACTTGTTGTAGTTTGTAGGGAGTCCCCGAATTGTCCTTTATTACTGCGGAATACGCAGTCCCATTCGGTCTGGGAGCCTTTAGTTCCTGAGAGTCAAATATCGAAGTAGGTAGCACTATACAGAATCAATGTGACGCAGTATTGAACGATTTGCAGACGAATCAGTTTTTTGGAGGGTGGAAAATGTCATAAAGCAGGAATACTACAAGAAAAGGTCAACTTCCATAAGTATCGAATCGATGAGCAGAAAGCTTACTCGTAGGTATTTTGCTTTCAGATGTGAGTTTTGGTGTAGACTTTGTCCTGTAGTTGAAGCCGCTCGTGGTCGATCTGTTAAGAGTTCAAACTTGTAGCTAGATGATCGGGAGTTCGAAACTTTCTGGAGTATAAAGAAATGTGCACTGCTCATGGTTCCCAATAAGGATAAAACAGCGGTACGGTGCTTCTCGGCTTTTCAGCATTGAATGGCTACTCTTGCAGGACAAAATCTACACCAAAAATTCCAAAATCTCCTTTCCCTAACAACAGATGTGATTTACTGACCTGTCGATGCGATCTATATCAAACGACGCAAGGGAATCCATATTCAACTTTTTCTTGGAAGTCATTAGGATTGCAAACTGAGAACTTGTAGTTGATGTATCCTTAAGAGCTTTTGTCACTGCATGCCCCAGTGCATTAACCGCCTACAAGCTCTACTTCACCCTTGTATGATAGACATGATCAACTAGATACTAGTGGCACACTAACCGTCTATCATGGCCTCCATTTATCAGTATTGTTTACCTGTTTTATTCGTAGGAACGTGCTCATGAGGCAGTCGTAGTAAAAGAATAGCCACTTAATGTTAAAGAGCGAAGAGTACTTAATAGTGGAAGACGGCATGGAGAGAGGAAACCTGGACGGCTCAAAAAGGCAAACGTTATTTTGTTTCTACAGTTCTGTGGTCTACGACGCGAAAGACACCGCCATCTTAAAATTTAAGGGAAGGTGACGCTCAAGGAGGTGGTCGTAAAGCTATAAGAAGCGGCCTCACCAAAACGGACAGTGGACTATGAGGCATCGTGCACACAACATCGCAACAAATTACAAGTATCACTTTAACAGCAATGTTGGTGGCTCCATTAGCGCCAATTCAAAAAAGATACTTACAGCTTCATAGACCAGATCACCGTATACCAGCAAGGCAGCTCGGATTGGAGATGCCGGACTAAAATGACAAAGTAAACGGTTTTATCCATTATATCAAGTTGAGCTCCAAAATAGACCCACCCATTACGTATACGAGGAAGAGTAGGTGTTTACTTAGAGTATGCGTATGCTAAAAGTCGGTACAAAGCACGGCACCAGACGACATCTCCAAATCTTCAAAGAGTATGCGCCTCAGCTTGTACTTTTGGCCAGGTCCTTCGCTATTTCTTCATTTCCCTCCACAGGAGAAGACTCAGGTTCCTTCATTTCTAGAGCGATATGACATACCACACCGAGAGCTGTCTTATCTTCTCAAACCGTGTTTTGTCATAAATATTAGGACCTGACGTCATCAAACGACTATTAATAAGCCTGGGAAATTAGGTGCGCCTCAGTAAGCGTTGCATGAAGTAAAAAAAGAGAGACAGACCGCCAATCTGCTCGCAAACCCAGCGAATCTCTGGTCTGTTAGTTTGGATTCGTTTGGCACCACCGAAGCCGTGATGTTGATCGCCCTGCGACGAAGTCGCCTTGTCATGCGATCATAACTTTGTCTGGAATAGTGGCTTTCCACACAGAGGATGAGCCGCAATAGCCAACAACGCTACCTCTTCAAACTCGCTGAATATCAGTGCAAACGGGTCTCAGAGGTTCACATTCTAGCCTACCCTTTGTTGTTTTATACTAATGATCCGCTTGCCTCAGTTCTTCTCTTATTTACGAATTCGCCCAAGTCGTCATTCTGTATTGCGACGAGGAGCACCCAGCAAGTTATCCAAAGGTAAGGGATCGTGGATTAGCAAAAGCGGCGAACTCAAACTCAAACCAACTGTGTTCACAGTCCGCTTCCATTGTGAACTCTTGATTTCCTTTTCCGTTCGCAGAGGTCCTTTATCTCTATCGGTTTCCCAGATTTCAGAGCCTAGATTCAACCGACATTTCAGTGCTACTCGCGAGTGTGAGCGAGTGTCCGAACGAGACCCGCCTCATCGGCTAGCTGCCGCTGACTGTCGACCTACAGTTTACTGAACACAGTTAAAGCGTGATGACTTTGTCTTTTCTATTTCTACTATCACGGTCAGGGTTCATCAGAGGTTGTCAGTTTGGTCCTATTTCCCGTGATCTTCACCAACGAACTTACTTTCACAAAATTAATCGTGAATTCTAAGTGAATATATATCGTTGTAAGATCGATCTTCATTCCTGTTCATTGTTTCTTACGAAAGTCAGACCGAAGAACTCTCCTCAATTTTCACACTTCTCCAGTCCGTTCAATCTTCCGTTACATAACGAGTTAATAGACATTTAAGAACCTGCATGTTCCGATAGTATTGTTTTTGCCCGCACAATATCCTAGGGTCAAACACCAACCGTAGTTTTCGGTTCTAGTGTGACGAAACCTTGGCCGATACATGGGACGTCTTATAACTTAAACAATTCCGGTTGGACAAAGTAACCTCATAATCTATAAGAAAAAAATGAAGCAGCACAAGATCACAGGCCAATCTTTGTCTGAATGGAACAGAACAGAAAATCGGATTCACCAAATAATTACAACCAACAGCTGGAACTTACGTCGTCACCCCGAGCAGAACGCGATCGAAGCTAATAGGATCAGTGGTCTGTGTTCGCAGTTGTTCACGGCATAAGTCGAGAGCGCGTTCAATACGCGACAAAAAGTGTGCCTGAAATATAGATAAATTTCAAATCCGACCAAACTCGAGACCCGCAATCGATAAATGTTTAGAAAAACTTAATCAAGCTAATTTCGCGCACTAAAATGACCCTTCCGACCATACCTATTTAGTATCACGTCAGCTAGTCGTGCTCTCTAGTTACATGCAGGAAGGAGTTGCACCGCAGAACACTATAAAGTTCCCAACAACTACAGTGAAGCGCAGCAATAAATGATATCGTATGGCTCAAACTATCACGTTGACGTGGTGGTTCGCCTTGAGTGCTGCTACACTGGCTGGAACTTCCTTCCACAAGGTGCAAACATTCCAGGAAGGCCAAAGAGGACCAGTCAGACTAACAGCAGCGAGGCGGTCTGAGGATAATGTCATACTGTCCTCTGCGATGGGAGTGTGTAGGCAGGTAGGATGTTTCCAAAAGGCGATCAACATTTCCATACATATGCAAGCAGCGATACTGCCTTCCCCGAGGTCGGCCCTAAAAACCGCACACTCCGATCACCCAACAACTGACCGTGACGTCCGTCACATTATTCAATAGGATCGGAATACTTTTAAAGACCAAATCAGGAGTGAGAGAGTAGTGCTTTCCTCCCGGCAACCTTGGGTTAGGCCAGCCCTCTAAAGCCGAGCAGGTCAGACTATTAAAGGCCTCCCCAAAAAACCCTACTGCCAGGTGCCTCGCGGGTCAGACTTTTAAGCCAGAAGATATGGACAGGGTCCTCGAAAGAAACCATACATCCTCCCGCTGTCTTGTTGGTCAGACTTCAGAGTCAAAGGCTCAAAATGGGATACCTCAGCCAAACTCACATATTCGGCCTAGACAACCGGGAAGTATGATTTGCTTACATAGTTGTGAGTCCACCGATGTCCCTCCCCAACTCACTCCCACCACACAAGCATACGTTGCTGGATCATTTGCTTGTCAGTAATCTGACCGATGGGTCTTATGTACCCCGAGGCCTAGTACCGATATATAACAAGATACCTTGCTAAATCCAGGAGATCCTTCTCACATAGGAGCTTTTAGGGACCGTACTCTATGTCAAACAGGCAATGCGCGCTGAAACCTTATATTCCCTTAAAAATAATGTATGCTATCTCCGAAACACACACAAGACCCAAGCTTGGTTATACATCTCGGGACACCAAGGACGAACTCAGCTCTTTCACATTTCTCACTCCGTGAGTCCGGTGATCCAGAAGCAATGACCCGTGAAATATATGGCGTGGGAGTTGCGTTCAGCTACAGAGTTCACTGACAATCCTGTATTTACGTATCAATTATATCAGTACCACTTCCAATGCGCAGCAACCTATCCCACCTCAACGAATCCTCGGTGAAGGAAATTGTGGTAGCCACAACCACCCTACGACGAGTACGCGGTCCCGTCAGCTGGTGACGATAACTTATGGCATACAAAACTCTAGACACTACTGACGATGAGCATTCCAGTTGCCTATAGACTACAGATGGATTAACAAACACAAAATTCTGCACGTCTACGCGGATTGTAGCGACTCGTAGCACCCTGTAGTGTGTTGTATCAAGGAAATATACCGTGATACCTCGAATATCCTGTCAGATGAAATGAGGTCGTGAGGCAGATTCAGTTATAGGGCATCGAAATCGAGATATTCATTTGAGATCCCCGTTAACACAAATGTTATACAGATGGGTGTTTCGCCGAAAGCCACATATTTCTTGTATCCAGTGATAGCACTTTCAGAAGGGATATCTGATGGAAAATAGTACTTACTCGAAGCTATTAACCCAGGTGGATCCTAAACTGCTAATTGCACACTTTTGCTATGAGTAAAGTCACAGATGCGCCCGAGTATTAGTCACCAAAACTAGAGCATAATCGTGGGGTGAATGAAACTACCGGAGAATGATTATTCGTTCGCAATATTATCTTCAGCAAGTTGTTCGTACACACTCAATCCTTTACAACTGGGCTACTAGAACCAGTTGGAATTTCTCCTGAAAGGACCTTGAACCAGTGATCCCCGGAATAAGTCTGATCAGCACTGTTATTAACTTTTTGAACCAGTAAGGTACAAACCGAAGACCATCCCCGCTAGAGACAACAAATGTCCGCGGGTCATCCGATTTTAGGCGTACAGTGAGCGAATTTCAAATGATGAACCAGGGATTAAAAACCTTCCTATCCTATTTATCAAAAGCCAGTGTAAAATGCGCAGGATGGTTGAAGGAGCAAACAAGAGCAGAGGTAGGCGGAAATCACCCGGCAGTAGTGTCTATAGCGATAATGGACAAACAACCGCTACTTAAAAAGAGCAGAGGGAACGGGGTAACGACAGTATACTGGATCCAACCAAAAAACCAGCTTAACCATGGATGAGGGTTATTCAAGTGTAAAATACAATAAGATGAACGCCTATGCTGAAGTACGACTTAGTAGATAGTGCAAGTAGACGAGGTGTTAATTATAGTGTTCGGTGAATGAATGGTGGATATAAAATCGTTCAGTGTGAAATTGCGGAAATTACCATGTTAGCCTGACGGCTCATTTTTTAACTAACGTTATTTGACGCTGCGACGTACCTGACCAGAACGATCACTGCAAAACGCAAAGATGCTATCCACTACTCCCGGATAAAGAATCACTCAATCAGCAGGGGATTACATATTTGTCACAAAGGGAAATTACTCACAAGGTTGTTGAAAACTGTTCGACAACCCACTACCGGTTTCCCCTTCCTGGAGCTCATCAGGTACGCACAGTACCCGAGTTTCCATTAAACTCACGTTGCACCTGAACCCAAGTCCAACAGATTTTGACAAACGCTTTGTTTGTTAATGGTGTAACTCATAGTCATGATGCATAGAAATACAGTGGCAGAGAAAACCTAATTTGAATCATTGACGGAACACACTACACGTAAGGTTGTTTGGAAGTCTGCAAACCAGTGCTATCTAAATCAATCGTAAGCTCCATTTTAGAACCCAACAGCAGACGACATGGATCTTCGTTATCCTGAAATTCGACTGCAAAACTACTTTCTCACATGATTTTATGGTATGCAACCTGATATCAGTAAACACGGGGATTAAAGAATTCGAGATTGAAAAACTGCATCCACCAGAAGTAAAGTCATTGTAAGACTTCTGCAAAAGGGAAGAAGCGATAGAGCGAGACCACCCAATACAACAAGGGGATATGTCTATCAATTATGTATCACTTGGAGCTCTTAGGATCCACTACTGTCAACATCAGTCGTTCTGCTGCTTAGCTGACAAAACCATCAGCGCTCATCAATGTATGACTGCGCTTGAGCTGAGTTGAACCAGATAACACTAAGTAAACTGATATTTTTTCTATGATCCGGGCAATAGATTCAAAATGACTCCACTTGAACAACAAACCGCATTTCACCATTCAAACAAATTAACCGGAAACAATATATTCACGCGCATTACAATTTACCAAACTGACAGTTGGTCTTAAAAATGTCATCTCGTCAACTTCTGCATGCGTATATACTGGAGATGACCGGACATTAGCAGATATAGTATGCAACAGTCGTGGTTCGCTCGTCCGTAGAACAAGTAAGAAGCCTGTTGGCTACATGAAAGTATGACTGTCGTGACGTATTGGTACGGGAGAGTTTAAAGATCTTCCGCATACCCAAAACGGGTCATTACATTTCTCAAGCAATGAGTTTTGATGGACTAAAGCTGAATAACCATAGTTTAAGTACCATTGGCTGTGAATTGTTCGCCCCGTGGATTTGCCTTGAGTAAGTCCTACAGTGTGAAAGAAATCGTGCTCACAAGGATAGTGAATCAATCCACATGCAATGCAGTCACCCAATCACCACAATGAAGGTTTCATCGACAAACCAGTATCATCGCGGTTTTAGTTACTCGCTGATCTTCAGAGGTTGGCCGGGAACCAGAGACGACAGCTTGAAGCAGCGTGGAATTAGCCCACAAATTCACGATTGCACTCGGAGATCTCATGATTAATGGGAGATTCGGTGGCGTAGACCAGCCTCACAACGCATAAGATAGCTCAGATGCGGCACCTACGCTCAACGTTTCTGGAGGATACTTTAAAGCGTCCACAATGATTTATTGATTTCGTCCGTCGGAACTCGTAAAACATGAAGATAACAAACGACTCTGCTATGCTGAAAACTCAAAACTATACAACGAGATGTGGAGTACGACAATAGGTAGGTACATATGTTGACGGACAAAGAATTCACCTACCGTATATCACAATTTCAAGAAACTACTTAATAAGAAACCGAATGTACATGGTTCGGTTTAATCTAAAATATCATGCGGAATATTATCGCTGTAAGACCCTGAAATTGGTGCGCGTGCAAACTCCTGGCCCATACATTTTCACAGCTTTACTAGAAATGAACTAAGCGCACCTACTATAAAATAGCAATCACGCAGAGACAAAAGGCTCGTTCCAAATCATTAGCGACCTTCCTAATAGACCACCTGTAGATGGGTCGAGCATGAGGCTTAGATCAGGAGACAATTCGTAATAGAGCCACCCAACACGGGTGGCCTCTATTGGAGCTGCCGTTAAAAGTCCCCTGAAGTACAATGTAAATCGAAGTTCCAAAGTTTTATTGGTCATTCAAGTAATGGTTCGTCAAAATAAATCGAACGCCCGTTCCGAATCGGTCTGTTGAACGGTTGGTAGGTCAGACAATCAAAGTGAATATGAATATGAACTATGGTGGCCAGGGACAGTCCGCAAACAGTCCAACGGCGCACGGATCAGGTTATCTCGGAATTTCGCAACCCAGCAAAGCCATCCTATTGTAGCTGCGGGTGACCGGTCACTGTAGGGTCAGGACCAAATACAATCCTATCGGAAGTAAGAGCTCTCTCTTGACAGCGCATTCACAACACAGGGTAAGAGTGACCTGACGATCACATAAAGGTAACATTGCACCGGATCGAGGTCGATCCTGTAACAACCTTGGCAAAGCCACACGGATAAGATTCGGCGCCTCACAATAGCACGTGTCGCATCATCCAAAATATGCGTCAAATCCTCGAATGAATACTAGAAACCTGGATTTTATCAGTATAGGGAACCAACCAGCATTGAACGTTTCGGTTAACACTGCGAAAGATAACCGTGTGTGGATAGAGAGCGCGAAGTACAAGGTCCAGTGGCCGCCTGGTACTGACTCAATCAAGCCACCGCACACCCACGTTGGCTCTGCCAATCTCAAGCGCACAACTAAGTTGGCACTGATATCTTTACTCAATTATTCAAATATCTACTTAACATTAGCCTATACGCAAAGATCAGACTTCTCAATCCCATGTGTGGTTCAGTACCCTCTATAAGAAAAGCAAATGAACGGACGGAACACCAATGAACAAAAATTCAACCACTTCTATAAGAAAACTGTGAATGGCAGTAATCGTGGGCATGAATTGGGAGTGTCACACCAGACCACATTAACAACGCGAAAAAATATTACATGAAAATGCAGTCTTTATTGATACAAATGAATAATACAGTAAGAACCCGTATGGAAACAAGAACAATGTACAAAATTCTATAACGGCAGAGCTGAATACAGCACCTTAATTGATGATAATTGATGAAGTTAGGGAAAGTGCAGTGCGAAACAACATTGTTGTGTGATTTTCCTACTGCTCGCCAGTATCGATGTATTTGGAAATGTCAAAACTGAGCACTCGACTAACAAGGCAGTTGTTCTCCTGGAACACAAAGAAAGGCAAGGTTAGAAAGGCGTAAGACGCAAAAGTATCTGGGGAACTAGGACAGGTTAACGTAACTTACAATGTCTGGGTAGATGCCAATCAGACTGTCCGCTCTGCTATAAAACTCTTCCTTTAGTGAGATGACAATGATCTGGGCACGCTGAGTTGCATACTCGCGGATGAAACTGGCAACCTGTTGGTGAAGATGACGGAAGAAAACAAGACTTTAATCACGACCCAAGTGAAAATATACCCAAATATTGGTTGCCGACCAAGTGCCTGTTGATCTGTTCGCCAACCTCGATACCATCGGTCATCTGCTAAGTAAATATCGACCAGCTTCGTCCATCCGGAGCAAGATGTAAACCTAGTAATTCATTTTGTTGGGCGATCCGACTGAGAACCTTTTGTGGCCTGGCAACATCGGCCCGCTTGTGTTTACAGATAACGGACCAGGACACATTACAGACGTGTCCGTCTTATGCTTCAATCGATCGTTCCAACTGAAGTTATTATGAATTTCTAAGTCTCTTCCAGTTATCTAGCTCTCTCCGCTGCTGAACCCAGTCGAGTGACATAATTAAACACCCACTCCCGAACGACAGCTTTCATAGGTCTCTCGCCTTCAAGTCGTTTGCCGTGAGCACTCGTTCATCGATGCATATGCAACCATACGCTTGCCATCCGGCAGCTATATTGCTAACGCACCCAGTGTTCAGTGGCGAATTGAACAACTGGAGTAATAGGTCCTTCTCGTTTGGCATCATAGATGAGTGAGCCTGGCTTTACATGGCATATGATCTCAAACTATAGAGCACCGTTGGACAGTATGGGTAAAGGCTAAAACCTGGAATTGAACGGTTAACTGAAGCACACAGTAGGCATGTTCCAACACATTTTCAAGGTTTTCTATCTGGAGCACATAGGCGTCGGGAAGTAAAAAGGCCCCAGTAAACCGGACCAGAAACTTGCACTCAACTCAGTGCGCATGTCAACTGAGAGAGGCATAAACACATGTTCCGACGAACATTGTAGCCTTCCGCATATCAAATTGCATTAGAACAACTGAACAACTGGTGACCCGTCTACCGGTTTAGTTGAGCTGACATTGAAACGTATGTCATTATGTTACTCAATCTCTACATAAACTATAAACGCGGACGGGCACTTCCGAGTGACTGGCAGATCTCATGAAAGTGGTCACGACCTCAATAAATCGCAAAAATTTAGTCCATATACTGTTTGTGCACAACCAAGTTTTGGAGTTCTGACACACAGATGCTTCATTTTATGGGAGGATCGAGGTTTGTGTGAGATCCTACTGTCGTCTGTCCTCAAAACGAAACAATCTACTGCGAGACAAGTGCCTCTAATGTTGAAAAACATGGCTGAAGTTCGAACGAAGGGGGTGCTGGATAGGAAGCGGCTGAACATTCAGGATAAGGGTTAGAGCAACGCCAAATCGACTACTGGGACACGATTCCGGTACCATCTTTGGGGAATACTGAGAAGGTTCAGTGAAAGCAATGGCTCCAAAACAGCCCAGTTGCCAATGGCGATAATGCCCATATTAGACGTACAAACCTAAGCTTGAGTGCGAGTGTCGGATAAGCCAGCAGGATGCCCATGGAAAAAGATATCGTCTGACTTAAAGTTATATTCATTTGCTACCGTCTAAGGGGAGTGAAAAGACAATGGAGATGATGGCACCAACCTTGCCAATGTTCGTGTTATCTAAGGCTGCGTCAATTTCGTCCAGGACAAAGAACGGGGAAGGATTGTACCGATGCATAGCGAACAGAAGGGCAAGAGCTGCAATTGTTTTCTCTCCACCAGACAAACTGTCCATTTGTTGAAATCGTTTTCCGGGAGCAACGCATTGGAACTGGATTTCCTCCAAATAGGGTTCCTCTGCATTCGTAGGAAGTAGACTAGCCTGAGCAGGCAGAAATAAACAGGATGATTGGCACGAATATGAGATAAACAAAACGTGCAAACACGAAAATCCTCAGGGTGTTTGAAAAGTTAATGGGCTTAGGATCAGTAGATAGCGGAACCATGGCAGCGGGATAGGGAAATCGAGCATAATGAGCATTCAGTCAGCTGACGAAAATGTCACAAAAACGTAAATATACGCATTTTACGCCGTACATCTTCAGAGAGTAAGGTTATTTTGACTCCAAATTATTTACAAATAACAGACACCGTTTCCGGCACTTGATTGAAAGAGGAAGCATATTAATACTAAAATCACATATAAGCGTGTAGATTGACGGAAAAGAATGGAAGCGACTATAGAAAGCCTCAGGATACCAGTTCGGCCAAATTCCAAGCTTATGGTTCACACGACTATATCTCTTTATTTGATTCCAGATACCGTAAAACATGATAAGCGATTACTAATTACATATAGGCTGTTTTTGAAGCTGCGCGGGAAGTGGCAGTGAATCCATTTGGTGACATAGTCCTACTACGATTTGGCATCTTGCCCACACTCGGTTCACGCCTGATAGCTGGATCATACGTGTGATTCCAGGCATATACCTGAATATGGTAGAGATACCAACTCGACATAATGCTTCAACAAGCGGGAGAAACCATAACTGATGAAAATATGCATGATCATGTTGAAGAAAACCGAAAGGATAAAACAGCAATCCAACAATCGGGGCAAAGTGAACGACAATATGGACTCCTAAGAGCAAATACGACGCTGGATACATATAACCGACAACCACGGAACCCTGTTACCTTTCTGGCCGGATATGGACATGTAGGCGTTGAAATCAGCCCCAGAACAGAAGTTAAATTATGTTGCAGAGACTACTGGAATCACATGTCCACGAAATTTCACACATCATGAAACTGGCTTGTATCCTCTCAGAACAAGATGGAGCTAGAGATGAAACATAAGAATATTCAGGGTAAGCTATCACTAAGCGCTTTAGTTTCTCCATTTCCTAAAGAACTGGTTACGAACTTGTGATGAAAGGGTATCAGTGAAAACGAAAGTGCCTTGGACCATGGGAGCACTGAAAGAGACTGAGAACACCCATATGGCCTTGGAGTTAGTGAACAACTGGGACGGTAAGGTACCACAGTAAAATGCACAAACCTGAGCACCCGGATTTCGCGACAGACTTTTGTAAATGGGATCAATATTGTCGGTGATGGAGAGGAAGCAATTCATGAAAGCATTGTAACGCAACCGCCTAACACGTTCAAATCTGGCTTTGGCGCGCTTTGCCCTTCGCCGTGTGTCCTCGAACTCTGCCTCAGTGGAACGCAGGCGTTCTTCCACACTGCCGAGCTTGTCACCAGCTCGCAGATTCGGAGCTTGGATGCGAGAAAGATTGTTCAACATGGAATCGACTTGATTTTGCAATTCTTCAGCCCTAGTAAAACAAATGAAGTGCATTCGTATCTCGTATTTGTTGTGGCGCATATCAATAAGCAGATAAAACATCAGGAGTTTTAGCACTGATAGCGACACAATTCAGAATTCTGTCATATTCAGCTAGATTATTACATATGAAGCGACTTATACGCAGCTCGTTCCTTAGAGTACTCAACTACCGAAGAAACAACATGTATGTATGCGAGTATGATGGAAAATACAACGCTGTAACATAATGGGGGGAACCTTGAACAACTTACTTGCGCGAGATATCCTTATCATCAGACAGTTGTCTTAGCGGTTTCTCCAACCGCTTGAAGTCTATTGGAAGACGGGCCTCGAGTTCGTAAATTCGAGCCATCTCTTCGCTACTCGGATCCAAGCTTTCCGGGTCTGCAGATAACTGACTTTCTAATTCAGCGATTGGGCTGGCTCCTGGTTTGAGCGGAATTTCTAGGTCCTCCATCTGTGAGATAATATGGCAAAATCAGAAATCGCCTAACTTACCTTAGCGGACTGTAACAACGAATGTCTCTCCGCCCTTCTTGATTCAAGGCGAGCCTCAGACTGATTAAGCTCCTTTTGCTGTTTCTGTATGTCTCGCTGTTTAGCGACCAAGCGCCGTTTGACTTCGGACAATTCCATATCCAATTCTTCAGCTCGAAGCTTCAGATCACCTAGCCGAGACTCAAGCTCGGTTTTTCGACGTTCTTCCTGTTCCATTTCTTCTTTGACCTTCTTTTCTTGCTTCTTGCATTTGTCCATCTCAATTTTCTCTGCAGCAACGGTTTCCTCCCAACGTTTTACAGCACCTGGATTAGAGTAGGCAAACAACAGATGGACAGTGATGACTGACCATATAGTAAAACTTTGACCAGTAACTTTCGAATCAGAAATTGATGGAGGAAAGGTTCGCAAACCGGATCACGGGAATCACAATCAGCTCAAGTCGTGCGTTATACCCACCAGGCATCTCCTATAGGTCCCATATGCAGCCTCCGTTATTGATCAATAAAACATGCTCTCTCTTAGGATTTACTGGCTTCATTACGTACACTCGAAATAAGCGGCATGTACGACCACATGCTCTTTCATCCAAATTGATCTGTGTGGATAAGACTGGCACGAAAGAGAAGTCCCGGATAACAGAAATGATAGTAGAATACATATTGAAACTAATAACCATGAGCCTTTTGAAAAATTTTCCCAAGATCGCTGGCAACAATAAACACCTGGCAAACCTACGATAAGATGTCATTAGATAAGTCTACTTTGAGGAGTTAAAAGTATCCGATACGCGTAACAGCCTCAAACGCCCAAATGGCATTACTCAGAAATGAGGACAGATAAACTGAAAAAAGAGCCTGTATATAATAAACTGGTGTTGAATAACACACCTTCCGTATCCCGTGATCGTTCATAATCAAGCTGGTTGTTTATCCGTTGTAACTGATTCGTGAACTCCAGGCGTTTCCGATCGCGTTCACGAGCAACGCGTAATTCTCGGTCCTCATATTGCCTAGAACCAAAGAACAACAAAAACACGAGATTAATTCCCTCTCCCTCGTCTAAAGCAAGAGCATTCCCATTACATACATACAACATGCGATTTTGTGGAAAACAGTGACACTCGACAAAAGTCGGTAAACCTCCACTGAAGACTCAAGTGCGAAGTAGGAATGATTCACATACTGCTCTGTACTGTTCATCAGCTTTGTCTACATTGATGTAAGTTCATCCAGCTTCACCGTTTGTCAGGAAACACCAGAAGTTGCACAAGAGGGACAGTTGCTCCAGTGTCGACGGCATTTCTCCGTGATTAAGGACTAACATACAGTACAGTACAGTGATCGAAAGACGAAGCTGTGCAATTGGACTACCAAATAGTCAACAAGAAAAACTCACCAAAGGCGGTGGGTAGTCTGCACAGAGTACGTTCTTTCTGACAACCTCGTCTGTAACGAGCCCGTTAATAATGTGTTGAAAAGCATCGTTTGTTTGACTCAGTCTAATTTTTTCCACATATTGACGAAGTGAACCTTCCGTTAACTGAAACGAAGATCTCACAGCTCATACACTCAACTATCCGGTGTCCTGACAGATGAAGAAGCACCCACAGTGTAGATATTAAGGGGAAAGTGGATGGAATTATTCTCTACTCTAAGTAAAAGGAAAGTTACGTGAAATCCACATGCTACACGATTTCACCCAGAAAACCGAAGAGAGTTTCGTGACCCACGCGATACTGATCAGGTATTCCACCAGAAGCGAAACACCCGCAGCTGATCGTGTTCTTACATTTGGAGATGAAACACGGTAGTCACCCACATAGGTGCGACCAAAAATGATTTGACTGTCGTGGACAATGATCACGATCATTCCATATGAGCGGTAAATATTGTGGAATACTGGCATCTCGCAGCAGATAATTCTTATTCCAGGGGAAATGCGGTGTGTTTAGAAACCAATACACGCTACTGGTTAGGAGCTCAACCTCCAGTCTGGAATTATATCAAGTACATATTTAAAGAAACAGTGCACCCTGAAATGTACTACGGACAGTGAACGGCATTTATTACTCAGATGCCAAATCATACATAAGTCGGAAAGTGAGTTGTACATCACAATGAGAGGGGGCGCGTGTCGGAAAAAAATTGACCACGAAGTACAGGGAGTCAATTCAAGTACCACATGTAGGTCACATGAGAGGCGCGACATGAAGGGCTATTGGAAAAAGAGATTACGACAACGTGATCCGGAATGAAATGTTCAACCACCATTGAGCACCGAAGGGATGTAGCCGACCTACCGGTTATGCCAGCTTGTCCTGTAACGAAACTAACTAACTTCATTAATCAGTGTAGGTCCCATGGAGAATATTCGGCCTGAATGCAATAACTCTATGCCCTAATTTGGCAAATCTGCCTGCACTTGAAATTTGCAGCGTCGACACAAGCCAAAGAATCTTGCCTGATTTAGTCAATCGTTCCGAGCCGGTTGTTCAACTGTTGCCGATCACACCTTACCATACTCCATCCAATGCTAACGCCCGAAGCTGTGCGTGACACGATTTCTACGTTGTCAATAATTAAGGTGTTATTTTCGTTTAAACAATTTACACACTGGTTATAACGCGCAATGCACCAGAATGACTATCAAAGAAACCCACCTAATATTGTCCACCCCAATTTGCACGCAAAAGTCATGAAAAACAGTATCCTCCACGGTATCCATCTTTGCTTTTTCCGCGTTGACTGAAATTTGCAGTTCCTGCATCTTGGTTTGACATCGGGCAAGGCGTTCCTGTAAGAATAATAAAAGATGGACAGAACCCAGATGAAAACACGGTCAGGCGAACAATTAACTTTTACCGCAGAACACTGAAGTCAAGTGAGATGTATTGCAGGCAGCCACGTTGTGGTCGGTGCGGATTAACAACCACTGCTGATAGGGTGCCCTACTGTACGCAAATAGGCAGTTAACCGATGGTAACATCTGGATGTCTGTGTTGGAATTCGAAGACTATTACTGACTACTAGCGTTATGGGACCGATTCATGGAAGGTCCGCAGCAATCCCGAAATGCCAGGTGATACGCACTTTCAAATTACGGTCCTCGGAGCAAACCAAAGCAGGACCACCAAACCTGAACTTCCCAATTTAGGGTATTGTGAACTTTCTCGGATGATTCACAGGCAATAGTCGGTGTGCAGGACATGGATGAGAGGATTAATTTAGCAACAAGCTTATCCCTTGTATCTCCAAAAGGCCCGTAAAAATTCGCGGTGACATTACGGTTTAACATTGAATCTGGTGGCAACACGTCCTCCATTCACTTCACAGTTGATTTTAGTTACATTTGGAGTCACGTAATTTCGCTTCATTCTTGTTACAATTCCTTTAGGATAGGGCATTTTCTCACGAGCAGAAATGTCTTTCGTAATGTACAAATTGATTAGGAAATTCTGACGCAGCGATGCCATCTAATCTTTCGGCTTTGTGATAACGATGTTTTCTCAGTTTAGTACTCGGTGCGTATTGATGAAGTTCTACGGATTCTCCCTCGAAACCGACCTGGGGGGTAAGCATCTGCCAAGGCATTCTTCGAGAAACACTTACACCCAATCAGTTTCGCGAACAAGTCGTCTGAGATGCACAGGATACTGATACTCCAGTGCAGAATGGAGACCGGTAAAGAAGTCTGCAGATAACCGGGTGATCTCGTTAGCCTTCTTCACCAATACGATCTATGCTGCATGAGGTCTTCTAGTGAACGCTTCGGAAAATGGGTTTGTTCGAGGGCACCTCAAGGTGTTGCGTGCGTGACGTTGTGAATATAATCAAACCTCATCGGTCCAATCCAGCCTCATGACACCAATATGGAGGCATGATGTCAGGTAGCACGTGGCTTGTGCAGTCCAACCATTGAAAGTTATGCAGCAGTCCACCTCGCCAGTCAATTTCAGCTTACCGCCAGAAGCATTACGGGCCCAATGTTCAGTCGCTTTCACGTGCAACTTACCAATTCGTCTTCACGTCCGTTCACCAAGCAGCGTGATGTCTAAGCCCGTATCAAGCTGCAAACGAGCAGGAATGTTGCTGCTACTATCAGTCACAAACTTCGATGAACAAGTAAAATCAACTTTGAATGTCGCCGTTACCGAGTTAGACCGCGATTTGTGAGCTGCACTTTGGTGTTGGTGGCTGTGGCATATGAGATCGATACAAGTCTTTTGTGGCCACAACGATTGCACCTGGAACATTTATGATGCTTAAACCGGCAATAACGACCGAAATGCTAATACCTTGTGGGAAGCTTGCTCTGTTTTCGATCGGGCTTGTCATCGGATTTTTTTGGGACTTTGGGGTTGATTGTGTGTACACAGCTGCTTGAGATAGCAAGCGACTGACGGATCACGGACCTATCGTGCTTCGGATTGATGATGGTGGTAAGGTTCCGTTACAAGCCGTACTGTTCCTGCCCTAGGACTGAAGAAACATCATATTCGCAAATTCAATATGCCCTATGGTGACTATTCCTGTGGAGCTATCGTTTCCGACTGATCCCGTCGGTGATGGCTGTAGAAGATAGGTGCAAAGAATCAACCACCCAAATGCGCTACAACGCTATTAACCGAAAAGCTCACGTAGGCCACCAACCGATGGCATACACAGTTAAGCAGATGGAAAGTCCACGCATGGCCATGTCTAATGCAAACCCTTCCTAAACTGTCCGATCTTTTCTTGCTCTATGAAACCGCTCATACTTCCAAAATGTGATTTTGATGCTAACCAATACAGTTCCAAAACGTGATTCATGTGGTCGATCCAAGTCGGATTACACTGTGTTCCCTCGGCTTTTCACGTAACCCTACCTTTCTCGTAATGTAGCGGGAAAACAAGATGGTGTAGAAAAATGTAGCTACTAATTTAGTTGCACTAGATAGTAGTCTGTAGAACAAGGCCTAGGACGGATATGTTGACAACCCTCACAAACCCTCACGAACCTTTGCTGTCCCGAAATCATCACAACCATTGGCATGCCACCCATATTGACATTTCTGAATGCAACTGCTTTCGTTTACCGATTTCCACGGTTGCCGCCTACCGATAGCTCACTGTACCAGTTTTCAACCGTCGATCATGTCGCGTCTGTTGTTGCCACAGGCTGCTCGTAAATCCAACGGGCCGAATACTTCAAAAGGGCGTAAGTGTGATTAAGCCCACCAGTTCAGCTGAGCAGTAGAACGAGTCAGGATTCTTAATTAAATGAACTCATTACCAATATTTTCTTGTAGGGTACAAAATACAGCTATTGCACATTTGGTGAGTGGGCATGGCATCAGACTACACCTGTCTGCCATCTCGCAATCACAGGAGCTCAAATGACGTAGAATGCGATAGGACGAGAAAGGTCACAGTAGGTTGGCTAGAAATAATCGACTGAAGCACCTATTACAGTTATTCTGGTGTGCACCAGAACCCGTAGCGCGAAAATGCACATCCTCTCGTAAAACAAGGTAGCATTTAGCCACCAGTGGGTTGTCAGGTAGAGTTAGCAGACAGGCAACGACTCAAAACCGCACACGAATGCCCAGTTCATCTCCACAAGCAAACTAACAGTGATGTCTTGTATATAGTTTTGACTGACAGTACAGGTTGCAATACGAAGAACAGGATAGACTACAAGAACCACATGCCTATCGGCCACTAGGTTTGGAATAAACGAACATAATCTACATCACAATAAATCTAGACGAACGGCTCAACATCCAGAGCTATGGTGGTAATAAATTACGGTGGAGCCGCATGCCACTACTTCGAAGAACATATATGGTGAAAATAGGACGATTGGTACTAGTGAATCAAACGCTCACCTCGACTTCCTCAAGCTCTCGGGCAATTTGAGTCATTTCTTCTTCGTTCGTGCTTAACAATTTTTCCTCCTGTAAAAATATATTGACATTCATTTAGTATAGTAACAACACGGATACATATACCTGATTCACATAACAAGAGCAGTGATGGTCAAATACACATGGACGGTTACAGTAATCATGACTGCGCTTAGTGATAATACGGCCTCATTGGAAACCATGAGTCGATCGACGTTCCTCGGAATTAAATGCCGTTCGCCTGGGTCAAAAAAAATGACTAACAAACAGAATCTGACAACACACTAGTGTATATGCTTCTTCTGTAGGCATAATCCACCCACAAAGTCACAGTTAAGGCAAATTCGGTTGAACATCGTCATAAAAGAGTGATTTCATTTGGATCTTATGGGAGCACCAACTCCACATACAAATTGCCTTTATCAGCCATGAAGGCATGCTTGTTCTTTACATTCTCGTTGTTTGCTCAAAATCGTAGCCCAGAACAGGGTCAAACGTCATAGGATTCACAATTTACTGAATATACTGTACCTTACGGGATTATTATGCAGCCAAGTCAGTTTACATAAGAAGCAAGTCTTACGGTGCTATCCTTGTCCTTCAGTGTATACTTCAGGCGAGTATCGAGCCCCTTAATCTGCGACTGAATTGTACGCAGCTCCGCTTCTTTGCGTTTTCGCTTCAGCTGCTCCTTCAGTTCCGCTTGTAAGGCGTCCCGTTTAGCGACAAGGGTGCTAATTTGCTTCTCATCCCATCGACGTGCACGTGCCTTTAAGTCACTGTTTGAGACAAAAGAAAAAAGAGGCATATCCCTCAAGGGTCACGATAACGGCCGTATTCCATGAGTGGATTACGAATGACAGTTAGTTATTTAAAGCGGAATCAGTCATCTAAGGCTTTGAATCGTTGTGCACCACAGTGACAGTCTGTGTGCACGATAAATATGACCAAAATATTCGTGTGATGAGTTCTCCTGATTTTCATCTGCGCACTAAACTACTAATCGACTAAGGCCATAGCTACTGGTTGAGATTAGTAGATCAAACCCAATCAACACTCTCAGATTGGGCACGCACAGAACTGGATCACCTGGCACCATCTCCGCTCACAGTGGGTTGCATGTTAGTTGTGCACCCCAAGGAGGCCTGCGGCTGATTTTTTCTGAACTTGACTGAGATCGAAGACTTTAGGCTCATCAGCTTGGTCCCAATGAGACTGGCAAACAAAAACTCATCTACTCCTGAGTATCCAGGTTGCTTCAATCTCTTGCAAAGCCAAAGTACTAGAGATTCAAATGTCAAAGCTCCGTTAAATGAGGAACTCAGATTCACTTATAGGACAGAATAGTAGTGGTTGATGTTGTTCTGTTGTAGTTCCCCGATGAAAAGAACACCCCTTTTTGAAGAGGACGATGAAACCTGTTGATATTGACTGCGACCCACAGACCTCATGTTCAGAGAACTCAAGTTCAGCTGACTTTGTGTTCGTTCTATGAGTTGATTGCTGGCTAAAAGATTATGACAGTCGGTAAAGCACCAAGAAAATTGATACAATCAGCTCACCAATAATCATCATCACCATCGACAGCATGACATCAGTGTTCAACACCGATGCTTCACTGCCGTGCTTCACTCACCAATAAGCAAAACTACGATGGATCAAGATTAGTTGTCTCGCTGGTATTTTGCACACTGTGTTAATTCGCTTTAAGTTATTCATTTGCCTTCGGAATGCTAACATCATGTACGCGAACTATGGTTGAAGAAACTTTTGTGGTTCTCCAGGGAGTATGTTTCGGCAGAAAAGTAAAAGGTGAATTATCACTCATTCTGTACAAAATGGACAAGTGGCAATAGAGACTAGGGTAGTGATCCGTCCCATGACATGCAGCAAATGCCTGAAAAACTTTGGCCTAGCGTACGGTGAATTTACACTCCATGTACTCAGTACCTGAGGAAGATATCCAGCCGAATCAATGTTCACGACTTACAGTCACCAGTGTCCTCGAGAATGTCCGGTTCGCTTTTCCCACTTCATACATGAACTCACCTACCGTTAGACTAGAATATAACAATCATGATTTCATGCTCCCCTCCATCAACAGAGAAGGATAGCAACACTACCAGTGCTACCTAATTAATTATAAATCCTAACACGTTCCTTTGCCGAACAGGACTGATTAACTTTCATATTTAGAGTGGGCGTTATGTGTCATGTGCAGTTTGCTTTCTCTAACTTCCTGAGATGCCCATTGCCCAGCTCTTTGCACACCTTGATATACACAGACAGATAGTAACCTTACTCCATACATCACCAGATCAGTCTTCTTTTATCGATCGACGGGCATTAGTTAATACCGGATAAGTGGAGAACTTCTATTACAGCATTCCATTACAGCAGTACAGAAAAACGTGTTTGGATTTATAGATTGTAAAAATACAGCGAATCATAACAGACATTTGAAATCCAACGCTTCGGAGGCAAAGGGCTCTAGTTACCAAGGGATACTAATCTAGACCTGGCAACATGAGCAAAAGATTCAGCAAGGTGGTAGGTCAATCACGTGGAGCGTCAACCATAACATTAACATGGTTAACTATAATCAGTTCAATCATCCGAGACTACACAGAATGTCTGAAGAGGTATTTTGCTTTGAAATGAGTTTCTCACCACAAATTGTAGAGGTTTAAAAAAACCTTCCAGTCTCGCCGTACACCATCTACGGCGCGAATAAAGGACTCCCACGAAATATAGAGGTCTATAAAGAAACCACCAGGACCCATCTGCTTTACAAAACTCCACTCTGATCAAAAGATTCGATCAGTAATCAGACATTTCACTACCGCTGTCTTCGTGTTTTTTGGAAGCTGGCCCGGAAACCGGTACCCAGATTTCTCCGATCTCTGACCACTGATGTTTCAATACTATTGATGGGACCAGTGGATTTGCAATGATATGATCAGGAAACAAGTATACGGTGAATTAGACGGTACTTTACCCAATAATTGCACCCAATACTGGATCATACATTATGCATGCCGAAAACAGTATTGTTTTCGGAATGGCGCCAACCTTGAGATGGGCAGAGTATGAGGTAGCAAAAGGCAACTGAAGATCCTCCGAAACGTCAGGGTGCCCTTGGTGCTGTTTACCTTTAAAGATGGGGTCCATGTGACCCCTTTTGTGTTTGATTGGAGATACCGAACGATATGGCGACTAACCGATGTCAGTGGCATTCAAGCAATCAGTTTTTGTCAAGGCTGTCTGATTGAGTATTGTAGGTGTAGACATCTCGGGCGTTTGTTGTGGGCCATTCATAAGTTCTCCTCATCGCCCCACTTTTCTTCTTCCACCGTTTTATGGTGGCTGGGTGACAGATTCTGGTGTTTTGCTGAGCACGTGATGAGTTCCCTGAGCAACATCACAAGCATACTTAGAGAAGCGTGAAGTTCCACGAAGACCAAACCGAACAGGAGGAAGCAACCGACAAATTATTTTCTGTTACTGATGAACGAACACAAAGAATACAATCGAACGAAGTGGTAATGTGAGTGAATATTAGAAGATTGTGTGCATTCATTGGTACTGGCGGCTGTTGATCTGTTCGATGACTGAGACCCCATGAAGCAAACTCGCAAAGCGAATTTGGAGAGAATGCAAATGTGGTTGACGGCCGGAAGGAAGCGGAATTATGAGAATTTTGATACGAACCAGCCGTGAAATGCCATCAAAATCAATCCTAGAAAGCTGGGAATATGGGTTGATCCTACAACTGTGTCACGCCTATTCCTTATCCTCCAGCGTCTTAAGCCGGTCGACCAAAACAATATTCTTTCAAATCCCAGGTATGATGGGACGTATCATCTGCTGCCCGAAAATCGTTCATTTCCATCTGACAGTGATGGAGGTGTGGCAAGAAACACGAAAACTCAAACACTTCTGTCATAAACATTGTGCACAGCTATTCAAAAACTGAATTACATATCCCAGAGGTATATGAGTTACAACTCAACCCAACAAGCTAACGTACCTTGCACCACCGGATATGACACCAGAACGTTGAAATAGAGTACCTTCCAGTGACACCGTCTATATAAAAAGACAGAAAGTATCGTAGTTTATTAGCCCAAAGTAACGTATATGATTGAAAGATACCACGAAAAGTAAGCATCGCTCAATTCTCCCGCGGCCACTTCAATTCACGACTTTTCTCCACTATTAGACTCATGAAAGCAGGTCTGATGGTTGCTTTGGTAAGTAGTATAGCGATAGCGATCAGAATAGAAGTCGGCAAACAACTAGAAGCTGTGTAACATTAGCGTCAAGACGACACATTAATCACGAGGTTATAGTGCGGACCTTCGGCAAAGCGCACGCGTGCGACAGAAAACAGCCTGAACAGCATAGCAGCACAAGCAAATAAAAAACTGCCCACCGGTGGCCTAACAGCGCGGCAGCATCCACAAGTCGAGAAAGGACTTTAAAAATGTACCAGAAGTACAGCGCAATAATACAGGACGGTTGGAAGAAACTGGTGATACACTCTAGGACCACACAAACTCAGTCGCCACGGCCTCGCCGCTAGCAGGTGAGAGGGGAATATCTTCTGTCATTAGTAAACAAACCCACTCTACAGGAACGTTTCTCGATAATAAAAAAACACTTAAGGAAGAAAACAGGCGAAACGAAAAGTAAAAAGAACACCTCTATAGTATGGTATAGTATAGTATAGTATAGTATAGTATAGTATAGTATAGTATAGTATAGTATAGTATAGTATAGTATAGTATAGTATAGTACAGTATATAGTATAGTATAGTATAGTATATTCTGTGAAATTCGCCCCCCAACATCTCAGCTGCACTTATTAATGAAATTCAGCTCATGATGGCCTGAGAACCGATGTACTTTATCTGTTCGCGAAGATGAGGAGAAAAAAAGGATTGCCCTAACATCTGGATGTGTAGAAAAAGGTTTGGATACCTCAATCTACTAGTTCATGAGCACCCACACCCCAAGCACATATGGTCAAAAATATTAACGCAATGCTTCATCCAGAATACCAGATAATCTTAGAGCGACTTTATTTCACCCATCAGGTAGGTTAGGGTAAGCTCAGTTTCGGGGTAAATGAGCTTCAAATCAACATCCCTTGTCCTGTTTGGACCGGAATCACTCCAACCAATGCTGGAGGTTTCCAGCTTGGATCCCATACAAGAAGCTACTTGGGTCACACAGGTAACTATTTCCACCACGTGTCCTGCAATCAAAGATCATGGAGATCGCGATCGGTTGCATGTATATTTGTTCGAAGAAAAGGCTCAACATATTCAGACAAATGCCCAATGGTTGATCCACACTTCTGCCGGACAGGAAATATTACAACATGCGAAGCCAAACGAGTAGACCCAACGTGATGTCTACACTAACACAAAACCCTGCACGACATAGAGATAAGAATTAAACACACAGCATAACGGGCGAGGATGAAGGAAAATTGACCGCTTTTGGAAAAATCCATAAGTACACAAGGAACCTGGTAGGACGCCAAACACCTAAACTACCACGGACAAACGCCACAACATACTAAACAAACAAAAGCAATCCCATGTCAATGCAGAAATGTCGCTCACACAT
>NW_008751718.1:1980426-1981691 GCF_000715545.1 Opisthorchis viverrini | reverse complement strand
AAAGCATTTGTACCATAACCTATCACTTGTGCTTGAAAATGGCGTTCGTTCTTCAGAGTGGTGCTTAGGACACCACAGTTGGCGAGCTGAAACGTCGCCTCTGGATGACTACCGGGCAGTCATGATGTCAATCTCAGCGAGTAATGAGTCCAGCAACTCCAGACAAGGCTAACTATCTTGGTTAGTTTCAACGTGCCGCTTAATTTCGACAATGTATTCTACGAATCATCTGGCGCTGATTATTCTCGCCTTGTTCCGAAGAAAATTAACCTAGGTCACAATTGCCAGCAAGCACACTTCACACTGCGTAATGCAGATGGACTGACACAGTGAAGTATCCAGTTACCCGCTAGTTCCAACAAGGATCAAAATCTCTCTTGCGCCGGGTTAAGAGATTTCATCCACATTGTGGCATGCAAACCGCGCTCTTCACGAGACCGGGGCAGTATTTTCCTGGTCCATCGCCAATCAGCATCAAAACCACATAATGGGTGCTCAATTGACAGGCACAGCAGGACGAATCTTCATCTTGTAGACCTGTCGATACTTTCGGACAAACGGTGGTCTACTCGTCAGAAGCCGCTGACTATAGGGTCTGGTTTATAGAAACCGTGGATTTACCGTGTTCCTCTTGGAATCCCACACCGATATTTCGCTCGATGGTGTTGAGAATCTTGCACTCGCGTGTTGCAGTCGGGTATCATGAGACTGTATCCAGACGCCAGCATCAGTTATCCCATCGGATCCCGGTCGACCGAAAGCAGATTCGCCAAGCCTATTACGCCAAGCCTATTCAGACCCTATATCACAAAAGACGGGAAGATGCAGCGTCTATTGTACTCAACGGGCCAGGGAGGGATTCATACGTCGAGCAGCATTCGTAACAGGTCCCTGAGCTCAAGAAACTCCGGGATAGATGGCCGAGTCGCACCAAACTTGAGCTTGATTGAGCCAATTACAAGAGAGGAAACCGGATTTATGATCCGTTTAACGGGCAATTTTCCCCTAGGCCTGTGCAACCTCAAGCCCAGGATGTTCCACCGTTTTAATACTGTATTGTTTGTTGGGTATTTCAACTAACGGTTATTATCCATGTGTTGTCTTCCACGTCTACGTTGTGCGCGTATTACCATAGTTCTGAAGATCCCGAATCTGACTTAAGAGATCATCGGAGACCGACCTCCGTGTTATGCATTCTTGTTCGTTGCCTTATTACGGAGTTTGCTGATCTCTGGAGTGGAACATTGCAATATTCCACACTTCAG
>NW_008751718.1:1960235-1977896 GCF_000715545.1 Opisthorchis viverrini | reverse complement strand
TCCGTTCTCAAAAAGTTTGAATCTACACTTACATAATTGCGCCTTTGTTGTCGCTTAGTTGAAACGAAACACTGTAAATCGCATGCCCAAATTCGGCGTTCATCCATGTATATAAACCGTACAAAATTTGAGATTGCTAGCAGGTGGAGATAATGACAATGGTGAACCCTCACAATTACTGTCATCACCCTTGCAAATTCAAACTGAACCAATCAGTATTAGTTCAATGAATGAATACAAATAAGACATTCCGGTGCAGTAAATTAAATTCGACCCACATAGTTTGTCTTACCTGAGTATCCCAGGACAATGAAAAGGACTGAAATGAGCTGCCAAATCATTGTTTACACAAACAAACTGCACACCTGATTTTTGCAGGTACTTATAGGTTTTCTGTTAGCGTCACCACGCTGATGCGCATATGATGCACATGGTAACTTCACGAAATTAAAGAATCAGGGGTGTTGACGTCAAAAAATGCATCATTATTGACGAGTTTACATGATATGATCGATACTGTAGACAAATTCCAATGGATTACGGCACCACCGTTAGAAGTACGCAGTTCCCCTTTGAACAAAAGGAATTTATCTAACCTGGGTATAATGATGTTCGGCTACCTTGGCAATCGCTGCTAGCATGGGAAAAAGCATGATCGCATTCATTTTACCGAAGGTTTTTGCGGGTTCACATTTATGCTATTGTCAGTCGAAGTCGACGCATACAAAAAATCACAAACTCACGAACTTGCAGAGACTTGAAACTTTAGAGGATTCACATATTCGGGACATATTGATATGGCATAGTAGTTATCTTATGGTGCAAAAAGACTCTCAACAAATATTTTTGTGTAATGTGTTGAATATCAGAATAACTAACGGTAACACACTTTCGAGCCTCATGGAATTGACAAAAGCCTTCGGATTTATTAGACAGGGAACTTTGATTTGCGACGTGAGCCACATCAAACAAAGCTACATTGCCCATAGGGTAAGTGCTCGTTTGACCAACTACCTGAACGTGTGATGCGGATTGCCAAGGACCACATATACAGTAACTCAAAGGGTTTATTGGACATCCGAAAGTATAACATTCTTAGGCCAGTGGTCTGTTTGACAAGATAAAAAATCGTTGCAATTTGCGCGTAGTCGCGCAGTACCAGACCGCCTATCCGATAGTTTTAAACGCCATAAGTACATCCAATTCTTCATTACTGTTATTTAAAAATGATATTTTCAGCTAAGCGATGGTGATGAGTGCTTCTTGAGAAAAAGACACTTTCCCGTTCCACATCTCTAATTGAAACTTTAAAAAAATATCCAGGATCTGTATAACAATCACTGTATGTGGTGACGTCTGTCTCAGGAATTCGCCCTTACTGGATTGAGGGCACACTATAAAAAGTAGGCATAGTGTCATACGGAGCAAATCAACGGTTGATAAGCAACAGCTTAATTGCATTTGCTATAATCCGTAAATTTAAAACTCCATCATTATTTCCAAAATCATGGCTTAATAGTCCATAGCGGGCCGAAGCTCTTGTTTAATTTGGTTGGAATTTGTGGCAAAAAATAGCCAAAAACGATCCCACGCCAAAGAATAACGCTACCAGTCAGCTCCTTGGGAACGTTTTGCTTGTGGATAGGAGCAAAATCGCTAAATTTTAGACTGATTCGGCTTCATATTTTCCATATTATCATTAAGTCTCAATGAGATCGAAGCGACTAAACAATTCAGCTGCACGCTATTGCACATAGTCAAAGGGTGGGTTGATCAATTTTCAAATGGTGTAATATGTATGTATATGTATGAAAAATTTTCATTGATGAGCTTTACATCAGCACTCCAAAGCATTTTTGCGTCTAACAGACTGAACATATGATCCTCAGAGGGTTCACATGCTGGAAATCCAGCAGTGAGCATCATGGTTTGTGTTTGCGGATCGGTTATTGCTCACTCGAATTTGGTCTACGGTACCATTGCGTCAAAGTTATTCTATATTACACTGACATGGTTGGATCATTAGAGGTAATGTGTGCCTTAGGAAGTGATGCATGTTCGCACACCACCCGCGCAACATCAAGCGGGTGTCCAGCGGAAATCTCAGCATTGCCTTGTGTGCCTGAGTCACTGGAATGATGCGAACTCTGTCCACTGACATTGGCGATCCTAGTTCGCCAAATGATCTTAGATGCACTTAATTTACGTTGCTTGTATTGAGCCGTGTCTTGACAGTACTGGAAAACTACTGGATAAGGGACCAACACATCGTTGCGCATTACCACGCACATCCTAAATGACATCTTGGTTAGTGATTAGTTATAAGGAAGGAAATCCGCGGATTTCGGATTGCCTTTAGAAGAGTGCCATATTGCACTTAGCTTATGAAGATTCATGACACGGTTCTAGTGAATATGAGTAGAGTACGAAGAGGAAGATACTGTAGGGGTGATTCTCATATGTGCAGCAAAACAAATGGGAAAATGCTTCTTTGTAATAAATAATTTTCACTAAAGCCTAAGCTCACGACGTGCAAAAGGCAAAATCATAAGTATTCAATTGGGAAACCTCTACCGTGGCACATCCTTAATGCATGGAAAAGCAAGTCGAGTCATCGTCTTGACTGAACTCCTCCTGAAATTCCAGCAATCCACGTTATTCTTCTTCAAGCTCACCCGGCTTCCGTAAAGCCTACATTTGCACAGAATTCACGCCACTCGTGAAATGCGTCTAAGTGAGATTCAGATATGTCATCAAAACCATAACCTCTCAAGGGCCATCAGCAAAGTCTCTCAGAAGCCTAAATCATGGAAATTAGTAGTGTTTGTTTGTCAATAACGTTGTCAGCCGTGTACACATGCACACAAACTCAAGTATGATCATTCACCTAGTCTTCACCGCTGGCTGCTACTTGTATATGCTTCTCAAGGTAGCACGAATTTGCACGCTTGCATGCGACTACTTGCATGCGATGACTCCATGTAATTGCGTGCGATCGATCACACATCTGCTGCTTCTGTTTCAGTGTGCTAGAAAACTTTATCATGCGATGCCTATAAGGCGTTCTGAAACACACTGTCCCGGGTTTGGTGCGACAACAAAATAGATATTACCAGGCTCGTGTCTTTCCCTGAATGTTGCGGATATCCCAGTCTTGCCTTTGTGGTGTGGACAAACAATCTATACTACCACAACTACGGTTACGTTTTTGCCCTAGGCTACCCACTCCGGGGAAAATCATAAGCCTCAGCTGTTGTGAAAACGGCATGGATTCCGGCAACTGTAATGAACGAAGATGAAATTTTTGCAAATGATGAGTAGTCGGACCTAACAATGACGTATTACAGACACTTTCTTTTGGTAAAAGTGATTGAAATACGAAGAAGTCCCGCAGGCTTTTGTGATTTTGAGACGCTGTATTAGTCTGTCTACCCAATAGGCCACTTTACACGGAGTTGTTTTGCAATGGGAAAAAACAACATTAGATGTAGTGTACAATAGTAAAGAGGTCAGATGGTACAGACTCACTAATATTTGTTTTCTCTGAAATTGTTCGTCAATCTGTCAGATTTTAGATTTTGCAGGTGTCTTTTCTCAAGTGTCCTCAGGTAGAATGAATTGCTAAATGCAATATGCAAATGGGATAGAGTTTCTTCTAATGTAGGGTGCTTGACCGACAGAGACCAGAGTAAAACAAAGCGGATTGTTGAATGTCAAGTGTCTACCAGGAGGACTGCGAGGGGTGTTCAATATCGAGTATCACATGAGTTGATTTTCTACAACTTCAGTATGTGGCCTGGATGAAAATTCCAAATCAATCCTTTTGATCTTGCGTTCTACACGTAGTGCGCATGAATTTCTGTGAAAACAGTACAAAATAGAAAGGGCATTCATGCGTGATTTGTATCATTTATGTGAATATCTGCCAAAATCTATTCCTGCCCCTTCGTCATCCACATTCTATTCCTAATATGAATGTGATGTTAGTCAACAAGTCTGGCCTGCTTTGGTTAATCGTGGTCACCATGAACGTGTGAGTGAATAACCAGCCGCGATTTAATTTTGCGTACCCCATTTTGCTGCATACGGCACCTTAAGCGTTACATAATATACTGATCTCAACATCCGTCCTCTGCCTTCATAGCTTAAATCACGTAATGTTGTTCCTGCACACCTCTGGCAGGAGTGTCTACATGCCATCTGATAGTCTGCTTCATGGTGATCTTGATATAAGGGTAGATTACTCTTCCCCCGTTCTATCTGTGTTGGTGAATCAGCTTCGGATTCATTCGGTGAACGACCCGAAGATCCAAAGTAAATACATGATAAAATCACTGCACTTCTTTCCTTTAAAAACCTGTTCCATTCTGATTAAATATATCTCGAACACAGATTCGATTTTATGTTTAAGAACTCTCTAATCCCGCCTCCTTTCGGCTTGATTTAGATCGACTCAGGCCGCCGCTGGTCACTGTTACAAGCAAATTTAGAAAACCTACCCGAGGTTTCATCCGATTTCAATTGGAGGGATGCCGGGAACCCCCTTGGTCAACGGCGTGTTTGCTCGAATAATGGTAAATGTATTGTTTAAATATCGGACGAACACTTTAACTTGGATGTGTAGTAAGCTAATCTGCTGCAGCTTCTGCAGTGTTTTTTATGTTAAACCTAAAGATTGGTTGCCGGTAGCTACCTTTTAGAGTTACAAAATCCGGTATTGAAACCAGAATAGGCTTTAGCCACACATGTCAGAGGTTGCGTATTTATACTCGTGCTGTTTGTATGATGGTTTCGTGGTCATCCACCTTCTCAGCAACCGTCGTACTCAAATTATATGAACCGGCCTGTGAATGGTGAGGTTACTTTGAAGCAAACCAGAGTTTCCTTTCCTTCGATTTTTACTTTTCTAGTCTCTCCCTGGTGATGCTTTGCACTGTAGATTGAATATTGGTGTCCGATGGTGGGGGCATGCTGCGCCCTTAGTTGTCTCAAAAAGTTGTGCTAAGCCATATTGGTATCGTATCTTTGTGAAACTTGGAGATTTCGTGAATTTGAAGGTTCCATCTCGTTTTCTGTGCACTCTACAGCACCTGTTCTATTTGATTTGATGCGTGCCCTTCAATGTCTTCAGAGTTGCTTTGTTGTTCGGTTTCGCAGTTTGGACTTGCTGACGACTAGGAGAGGGTTCTCAGGAGGATGGCCTTCCCGCTTTTGCTATATGGTAAAATAACAATTGTTTTGTCCACTTTCCAGCCGAGCGTTACCCAGTATTCATCCGCCAATAAAGCGGACACATTTTGTTTTGCGTCATAGTTGTGCCGATCTTTTGGCATGCAATTTTCTGTTTTTTATATCTGTGGAGTCGTTAATTTTGGGACCGCTTCGAAACTCAACAAACTTTGTGGAATATCCGCATACCTGAAAATTATCTTGAGGCCTTCATTTATCAAGCGTTCTTTCGTTGCACGGCTAATGTCATTTATCATCTGTAGATGACCGCAATACTATCAGAGAAACTGATACGGGAACGAAATATGCCAACTGTTAGACGTATGCCTGACACCGCCTTATGTTCGCTGGTGCATATTATGAAGCCAAGCAGGCGCCAAAGGGACCACGATGTTTGCATGTATTATTTACAGTACAAAAGCGGGACAGGACTTTGCTACCGGATTTCAAAATAGAAATATGGATAAGATATTTCGATGAAACATTTGCCCTGGTTAAATTGAATCAACGTTCGCAAACAAATATTTTTCATGGCAGAAAAAATGGAATTAGCCAACTTGAAATATTTTTGTGATGGAACGTTTATAAGTTAACTTTCATCCACGGCGCCCATTATTGATATGGCAGAAAAATTTCAAATAATCTACTGTCGCTCTTCATCATCCGTAAAAGGACTCATTGTAGATGTACTTCCTCTGCATGAATATATGGTTGACCGAACTACCATTCAAATTCGCCAGCATGTGTGGTAAACTTAATGTATCTTGCTCACTGAACGCCAGTAGCCAGTGGTGCCGTTGTCAGGGTGTGAAAGTATATACATAAGCTTTCCTTTAGGACGAGAAGCTGCACCAAATTCAGTTTCACGGTTCAATGAGATTTCCCAGCTCTTTAAATGTCCCATTTCAATGCTTATGTTTTGCGTGGCGGTGCCTACTTTGTAAAGACTCCATGCAACTACAAATTAGGAATGATGGGCAGCTTTAGGTTACTAAGTGTACTGAACAGTTACAGAGCGCGACCACGTTATGCACGCTACGTGAGCAATTTTTGGATGGTCCATGGAATGGAAAAAATTGGCCCTACCCCAGTAAGCAGGTTTTCCTATTACAAATCCGTTTATATGACTCAGACACAATTACAGGCCATCTATATCACACGACGGAAATTGGAGACAATAATGTAACTCCAGCCTCTGAATTATTGCCGTCAGCTGTAAGTAAAGGGTGGTCCATGGCCAACGAAAATATTTTCGCTAGTAGTGGATTTTTGCATGCGTATTCTCACGGGACTATGAGAGCGTAGTGTGCACTATACTCTTTTGCCGCGTTGACCTGGTGTCCCACAAACACGATGAAACGGGTCTGGCACATCTACAAACTTTGAGTGCACTTGTAGAAGGCTCATGCCACCAGGTGCACTCTTAAAAGACGAAATACGACTTTTTATATACTTTGAATTCACCGGGTTTGTCAGATAAATTGCATTATCTGAGCACGTCTTTAAAAGCCACCACACACGGAAAACAGCGGGGTCATTTTATGAAGATCCTATATTATTCATCAGGTCAGAACAACCGGCGAAGCACCTGTGCTGATGTTTGGAGCAGCAAGTTTACTTACTCGTCAGGATTCACTGCAGTGAGGCAACTCCCTCTTCGGAGTAAACCTAATCACCACTAAAATTATTCATCCTTCAAGAATGGTACCTATTTATGGTGTGCGAGGTCGTCAAGCATTCATAATTCCTGCTTGTACATTCATGATGAGGCATTTAGTGCTCTTTTCCGGTCTGGAGACAGACGGACTAGTAGAGAGGATCAGTCTCAAGCGGGCAAGCTGTAAATATTTATAAAAGGTAACGTACCATGCTACGTGGATGGGGCATTAGCCATTATAGGGGCAACTGGAATGGGGCAAGATACTTCTAGAGCGGTGGAGAATCTTTGTGGGTTACCTTACCAAGACGAATGCACCACTCCTTTGAATTAACTGATGACTGGTGCATTTCTTCTATTTATCATCGCACCAGTTATTTAGGAGTACCTATTGCGGATATATCAGAATATGAATACGCTTGGATATTTTGAAAACGATCGGCTTTGTACTGGTTTATGCTAGCTAGGTTTAGGTTGAAAGATATAAATAATTTATACAAGGGAAGTTTTTTGGGGCAACCAGAGGATGAGACCTGACCGGAAGAGAAAAACATTAATCGCCTCGGTAGAAAGCCGTACCAGTAATACGAACGCGGTACTAATCTAACAGAGCTAGCATGTTTCAAAGAAGTCAACAGCCAGCACATTGCAATAACGGATTCCTCTCATTTATCTGGTTCACCAAACTTACTGTTCATTCACGGGTTGAGGACGAATGGATAAGTCCTACTGCTTTCATTTTTCCGGAGGTGACGGCCATTCTCAGGTTCTCAGCACTTGATAAGCTACAAGAGTAGCTACATGGCTAGCTGCATGTATTTGGCTGATACGCGTCACTGTGAAGCCTTGAGCTGGACGGCTCCAGCCACCACATGAATACGTCGTCAACATGCATTCTGTCAGAAGATTGGGGTAGCGCAGCATGCAACAGACTTATCCTGGCGGAAATCCAGCCCGACGATAGGCACAACCGGATAATGCGAGTATACAGCACGCGACGATGGTTACATCCAGGTTATTTGAGCTGCACTGCATCAGTGCTGCTCTACAAAAATGAGACAAATTGGTAGAGCGTCCCAGTGGCACTGTTATTAACGGTGCGTGCGTTAACAGTTCCCCACCTGTCACATTTGTCGTTTATCTGGGAATTGATTTAGCTGAGTGTGAATCAGCTGCCTTACTGCATACATATGCACACAATGTAATACCATACTGAGGTTCGGAACCAGATAGCCGATTGTGGTCATCTACGATGCCGGCCCGTGTGATATTCTTATTTATCTTGACATTCGCAAGGCGTTTGTTGAAGTTCCAGTCGATGCAGTCTACAATTAATTACGATCGACGGGTATCTATTGTCAAACTGTGATGGTTCACTTCTTACCCAAATATGGAATCCAGGCCAACAAAATCGGGATTTCATCCTCATCAGCCCTTCCCAATAGCAGGGGGACTTTTCATGGTAATGTGCTTGGCCCCCTACTGTCCTTAATATACATTTATAACGCCACTGATGCGACCAGCCATGAATCCTGTTTTCGTTTTGCTGATGACAGTAAGATAATTTATAAGTTTAAGTCCGGCGACCCTGCTTCTAATATTGCGAACGTTCACTCTGGTTTGAATTTTATCCCTCTGGTCCTAATTTTCTTTCGCTGTTGTAAAATCCCAAGCTCTGTCACAGATTCGAAACTCCTCCTGAGATGCTTACACTTAATGGGCTATCGAGTTCTACTTTTCTAGAAGTAAGAGACCTATGTTGTAAGTATTTCTGTGCTTTTAGCTTAAACCAAAATGCACAGTACAAAGTGGCTTAAGTTCGCAATCTCTGCGCTTACATAATAAGTCATGTTTAACTGTCATCTTCACACATTTTGTAGGTCCCATTCTTGAACGCAGTCCTCGCAGAACTTGCAGGCATGCTGGACTGTTGTGGAGAATGTGCAGCGCTAGATTACTAGTTCCGTATTTCAGGTGCCATCCACACTGCCGCACCGTCTCCGTTGTATATAACTTGGGATGGATCCATTGTGGCTAATGCGCATCAGGTTGAATCTAGGCTTCCGGCATCGCCTAACCTAACGGCAAACTTCCATGACTGACTGTTGCCCTACATTTTCTACCTGATCTCCCTAAAATATCCGCAATCCTAGTTGTTTCATCCCGTTGTCGACCTATCACACCGTTTTTAGACAAAACATTTCTTTTGCCTGTATCCTAAACTATGGAACAAGCTCTCCTCCCATATCCGTACTGTCTCATCTTATGTAGTTTGTCAAGAGGTTATGGATTCTTACCTTCCTTGTGAAGGAGCTGAGGGCCTTTTCGCGCGTCAGCCAACAACAGACGCTACTTTGGAATGGGGTCCCGGCATTCACACTAATCAGCCTAAAGTCCTTAAAATTGACCCACAATTACAACTACCGCCCTCACATGTGTTCCTGTCTAAAACCTACCACCTTAGATATCCGTTAAACAGGCGCCCACTTTTTTCGAACACAAATTCTTCCGTCCTCTGAGTCGTAGTTGCATTGCACAGGGGGTCTAGTGCCGGCCATTGTAATTTTCTTCAAATCCGTCTCCAGTGACCTGGCTGAATTTCTTTCCTCCGTCCTTAATCTTTTGCAGTCTGCCAAATTTTTCCTAGTTTTTAGTCTGGTCCCATTCCTCAGTACCTCTGTCAGCTTCGTTTAATGTCTGGTGCTTTGCATGGGATGGATTTCACCAATATCTGCCAAGGTTCCCCACTGTTCTGAACATTTTCGCATCCCCCGAATACGCGCAGTGCAGGCAAACAAAATATTCTAAAATCCTCAAAGAATGATATACTTGTTGGGCTTAACAGCGCAGTCATTCACACACACACGCAACACTGGTGTTCCTCCATTTGACAAGGGCGTTCACGCTGATGCTTCGCTCAGCCATAGTACACAGGCTCTAAATGTCCACATTCTAATCCCATAGCCCAAAAGATAGTAGAGATTTCATTGACTTCCGCGACAAGCATCTTCCAGTGGAGGCTTGATGCTTGCGCGTTTAAAATGACTGAGCAGTTGCACTGGCCTGTACTTCCCCCCGAACGGAATAATAAATGGGGTAACGGGAGTTATTTGCTAATGCACAAACCGCAATTATATCTGCTTCGTGCCTTGTCACCCGGTAGATTTGGTATCATTCACGAGGGTTGAAAACCTCGTGTGGTGGTTGGGTACGCCGTGCAGCAATGGTCTCCCTTTTACATTGCACCACGGTGCACTAGTATACTGGCCGCTTCTACAGTAGCAAGGGTGTTTTGCCCATCCGCGATGGTCCTGAACCGGGCCATTAATTCAGGAACACCAAAGAGGGCACCGATATTGTCTATATATATATATATATATATATATATATATGGAGATGATTGGAAGCACTGTGTGAGGCTGACAGCTAACGTTGAGGTACAAGGAGTGGCCCACTTCGTCCTAGTTGGGGCACACCATCCTAAGTCCACTTGGCCACGCAAACATACTACACACGTTTTTCCCTCTTGTCATCTTGAGCGACCATATGCATAAAATGCAAATAACTTATTGCCTAAATATCTCATGGTTTAAAATCGAACACGGTAACTTATATGAATGTTTCCGAACTCTTGTCATCAAGTCAGTATATATTGGTTAAAATAAGAGCGCAAAATGAAATACCCTGAGAAGGTTGGTCAGTGAAATGCAAAATGTGAAGACGCAAACCAATGGTCGCCTGCGCCTCCCCATGTCTCATCTAGTTGATTGCTGCGAGACAGTCAAGACGGCTGCTGAGTGGCTTGGCCGGTTGTTAAGTGTCACACTACAAAGGCAGACTCAGCGTTCGTACGGAAATTTTTTGACAGCAAAGTACCGGGTTTCTCAGACGCATAGCGACTTCCTAGGCTGTAGGCAAGCAATATCATTGTACAGACATTTGCATTCTATTCGGCACACGGTAAATGATTTGAATTGACTCATTTGTGATAAGTACGTGCCCGGTGTCGATTGGGTGGAATGCAGTTGAGCTCTTAGCTGAACTGTTGACGTCAGCTGTATTCCGGTAAGAGTGGTGCACGTGTATTCTCTTAGAAGGTTATCGTGTCTTCCGTCCAACAGGCTCCGCTGAACAACAGCAGGGAAAAGAATACACAATCATATTGCGGTATACAACAGGCGGCGCATCTTTGAGGCTTATTTTGAGCGAAAGGTTGGTTGTAAGCCAAGACTGCAGAGTTCCCGCCGGAAACATGCTTCTTAGGGATTGGAACAAGCGGCGATTGACTATGTCCGCCAATAGATTGCCTTAATACGGTAAATATAAAAATGCTAGCTCCCTTCCAACGGTCGCGATGGGCGGTGGGATAGAGACAGTCACAGGCAGCGCTAAATGGCTGCTTTTCGACATGCCCAATTCGTCCTTGAGATTTGAGTGCAGTGATTCGGCGACTGGTGATCCTTGGTATTACTCTCCAGTTCAGTTGACGTGGTAGGTCTTAGTTAAGATACGATTCTTTTCCATTATCCGAGAAGCTGTTTTCTGACTGATTTTTATCAGTCCAATCTCACTGCTCAAAATAACCGCCTCTTTTGTACAACTGCTCCCACATTGTCATGATTATTGGTAAGCTGAAAATCACCCCCGTTTCAACTAGTCTAACAGCTAGCCTCCCTGCTAGCTTCCTCGTCGACAAAGTTCTTACCTTCCCAAATCTAGGTACCTACTCTGGCCCAGCAACTATTTGGTTTCTAGATCACTGGACATATATGCATCTCCAGAGTCTATTTAGCTTGCTGTCATCCGTTTTAGATTTTTTTCTATTGACCCCGTTGTATTGTTTGCCCCCCGACACTCAGAACACGCATATGATTTCATTCTATTTCTTCCGCATTCCTTTTCTTACCAAGCTTCAAACTTCGGCTGTGGTTGCCCGAAAGCCACGTTGAATTGTTATTAATTCAATCTGGCTAGTCTCTGATGTACACCCACGCGGTCCTGCAACGAAAGGGGAATTATCCGTCACCCTGCATCCCCAGGACACTCTGCGTTAATGTTCTCTTCTCAGCCAGATCCATAAATGGGCAACCCTCTCGGATCGCGGCACTCTTGACGACCGTTACAAGCTGTCCATAAACGGAAGCATGTAATGACGACATGTCACTGTCATACCCAGTGTGATGGACATCCTGCTTAGAACTTCACTTCATAGCCTAGACCGCAACCCCCACACGTTCGCACCTATAATTGCAACTATGAGCAAATTTTCCATCTGCCTGCAACCGGCCCTGAAACGAGTTAGGTTTTACCCGATAAACGTTTGCTTAAATTTTGCCAGTTTGGCCTTCTGCTGCAAGTTTAGTTCGCCCCTTCCACAACTTCTATTCTGTATATGGTGTTCGGTTAACCCTGTGCTTTAGCACCATCTACCTATTCATTTTATTCCTTGCACCTGCCATCCCCACAACGCTGCAACCGCTATGTCTGCTTATTTTCAGATTGAAACCACATTTGGAGACAAAACGTGCCACGTGCTCCCAACCCAATCCGATGCGTCCCCATATCAACTTTTTTCTTGGTGACACCAGCCATTCATCTAACCTCCCAAAATTCAGTTGTGGCCAGCAACGTAACGTTGTTTTAGTTCATTTCGGCCGACTGTGTCCTTGAACTAGTCGGACCTCATGACGATTGTTCCCTACAAGCTACAAAAGAAACCTTTTAGTATTATTTCATCGGATATTTCCAACCGTTTATGATATTGTCCTGTTTTCGAGCAATTCGTACTGTCCGCAAGTCGCACAGGCATGCTTCTTTCTGACTGTGAACGTATGGCCAAGCCATACGGTGTGCCACCCACAAGTTTGGAATAAATTACTTTAACAGGAGTGTGTGGCAAACGAAAGCGAATGACGACGCTAGATTGGGTACACAGTAATGAAGAGGTCAAATGTAACAAACTCATGAATAGATGTTCCATTCAAAATAGTTCGACGGTGGCCCAGATGAGCGGATTAACAATAATCCAGTGATGGTTATTTAGGGGACTTCTTCTGAACAGTTCCCACGTATGATGGATTTCACTGATAGACTAAAATATCTTGATACCTGAGTTGGTACAAGATACTCCACACTGAAAGCGCGACCAAAAGAGAGAGCTAAAGGAAGCGACCATCTTTGAATTGCGCGAAACTGCACAAGTGCGTGTTTTTGTAGATTTTCGTACTCAAAAAATAACGATTATGCAATTGGCAAAATACATAATGTCATAATGGAAGTGAAATGAACGTACGGATCACACTACTACTCCCTCAAAACAGTGTTGACCGTGAAAGAGGAGAATGCTCGAAAAATTGAGGTAATAAATCGAAATGTTTCCCTCTTGACGTTTCGTAATCAGCTTGGTGCTGAGTGAAACGGACGGGTCGTCCTGAACGACTACTGGAAAATTGAGGTTGACGGCAGTGATATCATGTGTGGGTGCGTGTTTCAGCGGTATAGCGGTGTTGCTGGATGTGGTCGTGGGTGCTTCGATTGAGTCAGGCTGCAGACAATCAACGGAGACGGTACCATGCTTTTCTCTAAAACGGAGCATTCGAAGTGAGGTTCGATAAAATTAAAGGTGACATTATAACTCGATTGAAGGAGTTTTCTTGCCGGCGGTCAAGATGTCAAAACGCTTGTCTCATGTATTTTTAAGCACACAATCAACTCTGGAATCGTTATTTTCTCTTGAAAACAATGTGCTTTTCGCGTGAATTTCAAATCGGATCCAGGCAACCTACTTTTCACTACTTTTAACTCCATCATGACCCTCATTTAATTCGAACCCTTGAACGTCTGGTCGAAGGCTCAATAATCAGGTTCCTCAGAGGTAAAATGCCATGGATGACCGAGTGTACATTTTTCTCTTTCAAGGTTCCGCCACATGCTGCCAGTTTCTTTTCTTTGAGACCGTCAATGCAGCCTATGATGCAAGACACTGTTGTTTCAGTATATTTCATCCCTCTGATAGAAGTCTTAACTTTCGCCGGGTCCAACAACCATTAAACGGTCTGACTCGATAATCAAATGCCTACTGACTAAGCTTCTCATCTTTCAAGCTTGATAATAATTTTTGTCACTGCACCGTCCCAGCCGACAAGTTCACAATTAATGAGAACCCTGTTGCTCTTTCCACTGAGATCAAAGGCCTTGTTCTCAGGTCCTTCTGCACATTTAGGTTTTCTCATCAGTTTCCGTTCCAGGAAATTGGAACGGACTCTGCTTCATAATTTTACGCTCCTCCCATCTTTGAGATACACACGTCGCAATTGTAAAGCTATGCGGGCGAGTGGTTGTGGGATTCTGTCCTGACTTTGATACCATTATACTTAAAAGTGCTGGCTGGCAGCGAGATCGCCCAACGTTCACTTACCAAGTTACAGCAACAGACTAACCCACTTTTCTACAGCTCCTACTGTGTAATCGTAGGGATTGGGTAAGTTTTGCTCTGATGGGCAAAGCTAAACTTAACTCTCATACACCGACGGGTTCTAGAACACCTGTGAGTTTGCCAAAGATACTATTAAAGGGCAGAAAATAAGGAAAACAATAATTAGAAAATGAGCCATTTCATTACTGTGCCTTGTTACCAATTTGTCTTGCACACAGCAACATATGCCATGCCTTGTTGGCTAGCTCCCTGAGTTGGATCACTCTGTCCACTTTAATGTGTAGCGCCCCATCTTGTCTATACTACGCAAAATAAACCAAACTCAGAATTTATCATATCTGAAAGCGGATTAAACGACTCTCAACCCGTGCGGCGCACGCACACAACATTGCCTTACGCTAAACTTCGGCTTGATAGTGCACACTCCGCCATCGATTAGCCATGGTTGACGGGTTCTGGCCACTTCAATCCTATCCCCATTTTACAATGGTAGCTGCAGCTCCACTTTCCTCTGCGACCTGCCTTTGCCAGCGTCAGTTCATCGTTCGCTTGTTAGAAGTGACTACTGCCCCGGATTTCCCCCAACCGGACAACCATCTGGTAGCTGAAGTTCTTCATTAATGCACGAAGAGCGATCGCGACTGCCTGGTGGCATGTCACCCTGCAGGAATGAAAAACTCTTGTGGTGGACGGGTACGCTCTGCATGGAGGATCACCCCAGTACGATGAACCATTGTGCGTTCCTGTACTCGCCACCACTTCAGTGGCGTGGGTGCTACGCCAATCGCCGTTGGTTCTGAGAATTGCCGTCATTTCAGGAAATCAATGGAAATGCTGTCGTTTTCCGTTTGTTGCCGCTGGGCTGCACTCATCACGTTTGTTCCATTTAACCGGCAAAACCGTAAACTACAAAAGATGAAAAAACTCAGAAAAGTCGGCCTCTTGTTTGGGAAAAAAAGGAAGGAAATTCATAAAACATAGGTCAAATAGTCGTGAGGCTCTGTGATGCACATGGCTTACATCAACTTTCATAGCTCAAGGTGGCCTTGTCACATTTGTGGATGCACCGCAGCAGAAACCACTCAGTAAACCAAACAAAACACGCGCACCACCTAATCACCCTAGGCGCAAGAAATATATGTATTCAGATCTTCCTAATCCTGCGCTAGTTCCCAAGGGCTGTCTAATCACCTTCCACCACCTGTTAAGTTGAATCTGGTTGCACTGCTTCGGACACTGGTGATGATTTCTCTTACACTTGATCTTTGTCCTCGTACTGTCCCACTCATTTAATTAATGCCAGAGTAATGAGTACTCGCACGTTCACTCCCATCAGCTTTATATATCTGGCTTCCCTAAAATCATCACTGCGTCCTCATGTCGGCTCCTGATAAATATTTTGAACAATAATGTCGGTTGTAATCAGGTTTTTTTCTTTGAATATTATTGCACATTTTCCCGTTCGATTTCTCCTCCAATTCAGCATACTTTACTGCTTTATCCCAGCATTTTCTCAAATTTTGGACTTATGCAATGCCCTGTTATCCACCACACCTAGCTTATAATCTTCATGCATAGAATCCTCGGAAGGACCAAACACCTGCGAGCATATATCGGCTTCGTTCTACCTTGTTTCCTTGGCCAGCCTGAAAAGAAACAGGCTGCTCAAACAAATGCACATCAGAGCGCTATGACCTTACATGTTGCACGGCTTTTCAAAATCCGAAGTCTGTCAAGCCAATGATGTCAATGCTGTGCCATGCCCAGACTGACAGCACACCCGCAACTATTACTTCCTTCTCTCGACGGTATCCTGTCGCTCACTCGTCGCATTACCCTCATATCAACACACCTTACATGACTTAAGCTTCCTCCATGACATGCTCATCCCAATCTGCTGAAATTTTCTGTCGAATTCGACGATTTCTGTTTGTCTGTGCTTTCCACAAATTCAATGCATTTCTATACAGTTCGTGGTTTTCTATTCAGTTGCCATCAAATCACTCGTCCGATGAACTATTTTGCCCAAGTCCCCAGCAGCGACACAGTAGAATCTCTGCAGTTTTGGTGTACAAATTATTCTCTTACAGCTTATCCACTTTGCTACACCCTCCACTTCATCATCCTTACTTACGCCTTTTGTGACCTTGGATATGGGCCCAGCGGTTGAAGGTCAGAAGGGTTTAGTTCACTGGAACCGGCTGGAGGATGCAATCTCTACTGCAACACAGGCATTAATATTATGATTATGACTCCAATTGGAGGGCAGTTTCTTTTACTAAAAAATGACCTTGTTCCTGCATACAGCAGTTACGCCCAGCGACGTTCCAAAAACGTGATTATTATACTGTTTGGTCCAGTCGAATTCACGAATGAATTCCGGCCTTTGAATGGCTGCATTTCTATTACAATGCTTCATATATCAGGTACTGAATGGTTTAGCCCACGTTTTTGTCCACACTACTGGTGCCTAGGTGCCATGAAAAACTATCGAAGAAAACAAATTACACTTACCAGTTAACCTCCAGCGGTTTTTAACAATATGGTACAACGATTAACGCAGACATACACTTTTGCAGCAAACCAGATTGATTCCGTCGGCAGTCCCAGTCACTTCGAAGTAAACCGATCGCTGCCAGATGAAACCATGTTCAATATGGTTCATCTACCAAATCCGTCAAGCAGCATCCTTTGTCGACATTAGCATGTGATGGAGTACTTCGGAAGTTTCGTCCACTCCGCTCGGGAATCATAGTTCAACTAACCGATTCGCGCAAATAGTTGACATTCGCTCGCAAAATCATCGGTGGTTTCAACCTTACTAAAGCTGTTTTTTTTTAAATTCACCAGCATTTCCGACTGGCACGCCATAACAAAAACGGAGGCATTACAAACGGATGTTGGCGAGGTTATTCAACAGAGGGACATCAACAACACTCAAACTCTGCATCGTCCATTGTAATTTAGCCTAATTTCCGCCTGATTCCGCTTTCTTACATTTGTTTGAGTGTTTCGAGGGTCTATATTTTTGACACATCCGATGGAAGAAATTAAGCTTTTCCTCGATTCGGAGACCTTTCTTTAAGTTGATATCATGGGTAGACTAACAATTGGCGCAAGTCGAGTGACACTTGGATTACATTTCGTGGTTCCCCCATGACATCTGCTTTTTGGAGGTTCGGAAATCGTTGTTACACATGCCCGCCCTCGCAGTGAGTTCAACCACATTGGACTGACAACTTTTGATGTAAAGCAACTGCTTTCGTCAAGGAACCTTGTTTGTGTAAAATTCGTCAAATTACCTCCAAGTAGTTAGGCAAATTTCTAATATGCAATCTTA
>NW_008751718.1:1873491-1957259 GCF_000715545.1 Opisthorchis viverrini | reverse complement strand
CTCCACACGAGGTTTTCAACTCTCCAAAATGATACCAGATATACCGGGTGACAAGGCACGAAGAAGACATAATTGCGGTTTGTGCAATAGTAAATAAATCCAGTTACCCCATATATTATTCCGGTCGGGTGGAAGTACAGGCCACTGAGACTGCTCAGTCATTTTAAACGCGCAAACATCAAGCGTACACTGGAAGATGCATGTCCTGGAAGCCATTGAAACGTCTACTACCTTCTGGGCTATGGGATTAGAATGTGGATGTTTAGAGCCTGTGTACTATGGCTGAGCGAAGCGTCAGTGTGAGCGCCCTTGTTAAATGGAGCGACACCAGTGTTGTGTGTGTGTGTGTACAGGCCACTGAGACTGCTCAGTCATTTTAAACGCGCAAACATCAAGCGTCCACTGGAAGGCGCATGTCCTGGAAGCCATTGAAACGTCTACTACCTTCTGGGCTATGGGATTAGAATGTGGATGTTTAGAGCCTGTGTACTATGGCTGAGCGAAGCGTCAGTGTGAGCGCCCTAGTTAAATGGGGAGCGACACTTTGTGCGTGTGTGTGTGTGTGTGTGAATGACTGCGCTGTGAATCCCAACAGGTGTGTCATTCTTTGAGCATTTTAGACCCACCATTTGGTTTGCGTACACTGCGCGTATTCAGGGGATGAAGAAATGTTCAGAACAGCGAGGAACCATGGCAGATGTTGGTGAAATCCATCCAATGCAAAGCACCAGACATTAAATGAAGCTGACAGAGATATTGAGGAATGGGATCAGACTAAAAACTAGGAAAAATTTGGCAACTACAAAAGATTAAGGTCGGGGGAAAGAAATTCGGCCAGGTAAGTGGAGACAGGCCTGAAGAAATTTACAATGGCCGGCTTTAGACACCCTCTGCAACCCAACTACGACTCAGAGGACGGAAGAATTTGTGTTCGAAAAACGTGGGCACCTGCTTAAGAGCTACATAAGGTGGTAGGTTTTAGACAAGAACATACCTGAGGGCCGTAGTCGTAATTGTGTGTTAATGTTAAGGACTTTAGGCTGATTAGTGTAAACGCTGGGACCCCATATCAAAGTAGCGTCTGTTGTTGGCTGACGCGCGAAAAGGCGCTCAGCTCCTTCACAAGGAAGGTAAGAATCGATAACTTTTTGACAAACTATATAAGACGATATATTACTGATATGGGAGGAGAGCTTGTTTCATAGTTTATATGGGAGGCTTGTTTCATAGTTTGGAATACAGGCAATGGAAACGTTTTGTCTAAAAGCGGTGTGATAGTTTGATAACGTGATGAAACAAACAACGTTGCGGATATTTTAGGGAGAACATGTAGAAAATGCAGGGCAGCAGTCAGCCATGGACGTTCGCCGTTAGATTAGGCGATGCAAAAGGCCTAGATTTAACCTGATGCGCATAAGCCACAATTGATCCAGCCCAGATGATAATCAACGGAGACGGTAGGGTAGTGTGGATGGCGCCTGAAAGACGGACTTAATAAACGAGCGCTGCCCATTTTCCACAACAGTCCATCATGCTTGCAAATTCTTGGATGACTGCGTTCAATACTGGGACCTACAAATTGTTTAAAGATGACATTTAAACGTGATTTACTATGTTAGCGCAGAGATTGCGATCTTAAGCCACTCTGTACCGTGCATTTTGGTTTAAGCTAAAAGCACAGAAATAATTAAAACATAGGTCTCTTACTTCGAGAAAAGTAGAACTCAATAGCCCGTTAAGTGTAAGCATCTCAGGAGGAATTTCGAATCTATGTGACGCAGCTTGGTATTTTGGCACAGCGAAAGTAAGTGAGGACCAGAGGGATAAAAAACTTAAACCATACTGAATGTTGGCAACAGTAGAAACGGGGTCGCCGGCCTTAAACGTATAAATTATCTTAATGCCATCACCAAAACGAAAACAGGCTTCATGGCTGGTCGCATCAGTGGCTTTATTAATGTATAATAAGGACAGTAGGGGGCCAAGCGCATTACCGTGAAAAGTCCCCCTGCTATTGGGAAGGGCTGATGAGGATGGAACCCCGATTTTGTTGGCCTGGATCCCGTAGTTGGGTAAAAAGTGAACCATCGCAGTTTCGGACCACAGCTAGCCGTCGATCGTAATTTATTGAGGACTGCATCGTCGAGAACGTCGACAAGCGCCTTGCGGATGTCAAGATAAATAAGAATAATACACAAGCCGGCATCGTAGGTGGTCAAAATCTGCTTTCCCGTTCCGAACCTAAGTATGGCATTACATTGTGTACATATGTAGGCTGTAAGGCAGCTGATTCACACTCAGCTAACTCACTTCCTAGATAAACGACAAACGTGAAAGCTGGTGAACTGCCGACGCACGCACCGCGAATTACAGTGCAACTGGGACACTCCACCAATTTGTCTCATTTTTATAAAACAGCATTGATACAGTACAGCTCAAATAACCAGGATTTAACCATATTCGCGTGCAGTATACTTGCATTATCCGGTTGTGCTCATCGTCGGGCTGGATTTCCGCCAGGATTCGTAAGATGATAATCCCAGAATAAGTCTGTTGCATGCTGCGCGACCCCGATCTTCTGACAGAATACACGATGATGACGTATTCATGTGGTGGCTGGAGCCGTCTAGCTCAAAGCTTCGCAGTGAAGCGTATCAGTCAAATACTTACAGCTAGCCATGTAGCTACTCAGGTAGCTTATCAAGTGCTGAGCACCTGAGAATGACCGTCACCTCAGAAAAAATGAAAGCAGTGGGACTTATCAATTCGTCTTCAACCCGTAAATGAACAGTAAGTTTGGTGAACCAGATAAATGAGAGGAATCTGTTATTGCAATATGCTGGCTATTAACTTCTTTGAAACATGCTAGCTCTGTTAAATTAGTACCGCGTTCGTATTACTGGTACGGCTTTCTACCCAGGCGATGCATGTTTTTCTCTTCCAGCCAGGTCTCATCCTCTGTTTGCCCCAAAAACTTCCCTTGTATAAATGATTTCTATCTTTCAACCTAAACCTAGCTAGCATAGACCATTACAAAGCCGATCGTTTTCAGATTATCCAAGCGTATTCATATTCTGATATATCCGCAATAGGTACTCCAGAATAAATGGTGCGATGATGAATGGAAGAAATGCACCAGTTATCAGTTAATTCAAAGGAGTGGTGCATTCGTCTTGGTAAGGTAACCCACAAAGATTCTCCACCGCTCTAGAAGTATCTAGTCCATTTCGGTTGCCCCTATAGTGGCTAATGCCCCATCCACGTAGCATGGTACGTTACCTTTTAAAATGTTTACAGTTTGCCTGCTTGAGGCTGCCCTTTTTACTAGTCCCCCTGTCTCCAGACCGGATAGGAGCACTAAATGCTTCATCATGAATGTACAAGCAGCAATTATGCATGCTTGATGACTTCGCACACCACAAATAGGTACCATTCTTGGAGGATGAATAATTTCAGTAGTGATTAGGTTCACCCAGAAGAGCGGGTTGCCTCATTGCAGTAAATCATGACGAGTACGTGAACTTGCTGCTCCAAACACCAGCACAGGTGCTTCGCCGGTTGATCCGACCTGATGAATAATATAGGAACTTCATAAAACGACCGCGCTGTTTTCCGTATGTGGTCGCTTTTGAAGACGTGCTCCGATCATGCAATTTATCTGACAAACCCGGTGAATTCAAAGTATATAAAAAGTCGTATTTCGTCTTTTAAGAGTGCATTTGATGGCGTGAGCCTTCTACAAGTGCACTCAAAGTTTGTAGATGTGGCAGATCCATTTCATCGTTTTTGTGGGACACCAGGTCTACGCGGCAAAAGAGTATAGTGCACACTACGCCCTCATAGTCCCGTGAGAATGCGCGTGCAAAAATCTACAATGAACTCACTCTTTGTCCACTACTAGCGAAAATAGTTTCGTTGGCCATGATCCACCCTTTACTTAGAGCTGACGGCAATAATTCAGGGGCCGGGGATACATTATTGTCTCCAATTTCTGTCGTGTGATATAGATGGCCTGCAATTGTGTCTGAATTATATAAACGGATTTGTATTATGACAACCTGCTTACTGGGGCAGGGCCCATTTTCTCCAATCCATGTACCATCGAAAATTGCTTCCGTAGCGTGCATAACACAGTCACGCAATGTAACTGTTCAGTTCACTTAGTGAACTAAAGCTGCCTATCATTCCTAATTCATAGTTGCATCTAGTCTCTACAAAGTAGGCACCGCCACGCAAAACACAAGCATTGAAATGGGACATTTAAAGTGCTGGGAAATCTCATTGAACCGTGACAGTGAATTTGGTGCAGCTCCTCATCCTAAAGGAAAGCTTATGTATATGTTTTCACACCCTGACCACGGGACTACTGGCTACTGACGTTCAGTGAGCAAGATACATTAAGTTTACCACACATGCTGGCCAATTAGAATGGTAGTACGGTCAACCATATATTCATGCAGAGGAAGCTCACCTATACTGATTTCTTTTACGGATGATGAAGAGCGACAAATCTACGCTACAGTAGATTATTTAAAATTTTTCCGCCATATCAATAATGGGCGCTGTGGATGAAAGGTTACATGTAAACTTTCCATCATAAATATATTTCAAGTTGGCAAACTCCATTTTTTCTGCCATGAAAGATATTTGTTTGCGAAAGTTAATTTAATTTAACCAGGGCGAATATTTCATCAAAATATCTTATCCATATTGTTATTTTGAAGTCCGGTAGCCACGTTCTCTCCCGCTTCTGTACTGTAAATAATATACGCAAATATCGTGGTCCCTTTAGCGCCTCTTTGATTTCACCATTGAACATAAGGCAGTGTCAGGCATGCGTTTAATAGTTGGCGTATTTGGTTCCCGTATCAGTTTCTCTGATAGTATTGCGGTCATCCACAGATGATAAAACCATGCAACGAAAGAATGCGTGATGAATGAAGGACTCAAGATTTTTCCAGGTATGCTGATATTCTACAAAGTTTGTTGAGTTTCGAAGCGGTCCCAAAATTAACGACTCCACAGATATAAAAAACAGAAAATTGCATGCCAAAAGATCGGCACAACTATGACGCAAAACAAAATGTGTCCGCTTTATTGGCGGATGAATACTGGGTAACGCTCGGCTGGAAAGTGGACAAAACAATTGTTATTTTACCATATAGCAAAAGCGGGAAGGCCATCCTCCTGAGAACCCTCTCCTAGTCGTCAGCAAGTCCAAACTGCGAAACCGAACAACAATGCAACTATGAAGACATTGAAGGGCACGCATCAAATCAAATAGAACAGGTGCTGTAGAATGCATAGAGAACGAGATGGAACCCTCAAATTCACGAACTCTACACGTTTCATAAAGATATGATACAAGTATCGCTTAGCACAACTTTTTGAGACAACTAAGGGAGCAGCATGCCCCCACCAGTGGGCACCAATAGTCAATCTACAGTGCAAAACATTACCAGGTTGACTAGAAAAGTAAAAATCGAAGGAAAGGAAACTCTGGTTTGCTTTGAAGCAACCTCACCATTCACAGGCCTGTTCAGATAATTTGAGGACAACGGTTGCTGAGAAGGTGGATGACCACGAAACCATCAAAAAAACAGCACGGGAAGAAATACGCAACCTCTTACCTGTGTGGCTAAAAGCTTACTTCGATTTCAATACAGGAATTTGTTACTCTAAAAGGTAGCTATCGGACAACCAGTCTTTAGGTTTAACATAAAAATCACTGCAGAAGCTGCGGCAGATTAACTTACTACACATCCAAGTAAAAATGTTTGTCCGATATTTAAACAATACATTTACGATTATTCGAGCGAACTCGCCGCTGAACAAGGGAGTTCCTGCCATACCCGCAAATTGAAATTGGATGAAACCTTGGGTAAGTTTTCCAAATTTGCTTGTAACAGTGACCACCGGTGGCCTGATTTGATCTAAATCAAGCAGAAAGGAGGCGGGCATAGAGAGTTCTTAATAATGAAAAACGAATCCGTGTTCGACATATATTTAATCAGAATGGAACAGATTTTTAAAGGAAAGAAGATCAGTGATTTTATCATGTATTTACTGTGGATCTTCGGATCGTTTTAGGAATGAACACAAAGCTGACTCACCAACGCAGATAGAACGGGGGAAGAGTAACCTGGCCTTATGTCAAGATCACCATGGAGCGGACTACCAGATGGCATGAACACACTCCTGCTAGCGGTGGGCAGGAACAACATTACGTGATTTAAGCTTTGAAGGCAGAGGATGGATGTTGAGATCAGTAAATTATATAATGCTCAATGTGCTATGTGCAGCAAAATGGGGTATGCAAAATTAAATCGCGGCTGGTTATTCACTCACATGTTCATGGTGACCACGATTAACCAAAGCAGGCCAGACTTATTGACTAACATCACATTCTTATTAGGAATAGAATGTGGGTGACGAAGGGGCAGGAATAGATTTTGGCAGATATTCACATAAATGATACAAATCACGTGAGAATACCCTTTTTGTTTTGTACTGTTTTCATAGAAATTTATACCCACTACGTGAAGAACGCAAGATCAAAAGGATTGATTTGGAATTTTCATCCAGGCCACATCCTGAAATTGTAGAAAATAAACGCATGTGATACTCGATATTGAACACGCCTCGAAGTCCTCCTGGTAAACACTTGACATTCAGCAAACTGCCTTGTTTTACTCTGGTCACTGTCGGCCATGAACCCTACACTAGAAGCTACTCTATCCCATTTGCGTATTTCGTTTAGCAATTCATGCTACTTGAGAACTCTTGAGAAAAGACACCTGCAAAATCTGAAATCTGAAAGATTGACAAACAATTTCAGAGGAAACAAATATTAGTGTGTCTGTAACATCTGACCTCTTTACTATTGTACACTACATCTAATGTTGTTTTTTCCATTGCAAAACAACTCCGTGTAAAGTAGCTCTTTGGGTAGACAGACTAATACAGCGTCTCAAAAATCACAAAAGCTTGCGGGACTTCTTCGTACATGTATTACAATCACTTTTACCGAAAGAAAGTGCTTGTAATACGTTATTGTCAGGTCCGACTAGTAATTTGCAAAAATTTCATCTTCGTTCTTTATAGTTGCCGGAGTCCATGCCGGTTTCACAACAGCTGAGGCTTATGATTTTCCCCGGAGTGGGTAGCCTAGGGCAAAAACGTAACCGTAGTTGTGGTAGTATAGATTGTTTGTCCACACCACAAAGGCAAGACTGGGATATCCGCAACATTCAGGGAAAAACACGAACCTGGTAATGTCTATTTTGTTGACGCACTAAACCTGGGACAGTGTGTTTCAGAACGCCTTACAGGCGTCGCATGATAAAGTTTTCCGGCACACTGAAACGGAAGCAGCAGATGTGCGATCGACCGTGGAGTCATCGCATGCAAGTAGCCGCATGCAAGCGTGCAAATTTGTGCCACCTTGAGAAGTATATACAAGTAGCAGCCAGCGGTTGAGACCAGGCGAATGATCAAACTTGAGTTTGTGTACATGTGTACACGGTTGACAACGTTATTGACAAATAAACACTATTGATTTCTAGGATTTAGGTTTTTGAGAGACTTTGCTGATGACCCTTGAGAGGTTATGGTTTTGACGACATATCTGAATCTCACTTAGATGCATTTCACGAGTGGCGTGAATTCTGTGCAAATGTAGGCTTTACGGAAGCCGGGTGAGCTTGAAGAAGAATAACGTGGATTGCTGGAATTTCAGGAGAAGAGTTCAGTCAAGACGATGACTCGACTTGCTTTTCCATGCATTAAGGATGTGCCACGGTAGAGGTTTCCCAATTCAATACTTATGATTTTGCCTTTTGCACGTCGTGAGCTTAGGCTTTAGTGAAAAGTACTTATTACAAAGGAGCATTTTCTCATTTGTTTTGCTGCACATATGAGAATCCAACCTACAGTATTCTCCTCTTCGTACTCTACTCATATTCACTAGAACATTCCAGTCCTAAAATAAATGTAATGATTATAAATAATGCTGGGGAATTTTTGTGAACCGTGTCATTCATCTCCATAAGCTAAGTACAACCTAGATATACGCGTAATATGGCACTCTTCTAAAGGCACGTCTCAAGCCGAAACCCGAAATCCGCAACTTTCCTTCCTTATAACTGTTTATCAACCCCCCTTTTTCACTAACACAATGACGGACAATCCTGGATGTTTTAATTTTTGTGAAACCGGTCATGTGACACTCCACTGTAAGCTGTATGGTTGTTGGTTTGTCCGGTGAGCTGGATAATTTGATTGCAAATGTTTCATCACCAACCAAGATGTCATTTAGGATGTGCGTGGTAATGCGCAACGATGTGTTGGTTGTTGCGGTCCCTTGTGCAGTGCTTGTTCAGTACTGTCAAGATACGGCTCAATACAAGCGACGTAAATTAAGTGCAACCAAGATCATTTGGCGAACTTAGATAGCTAATGTCAGTGGAAAGAGTTCGCATCATTCCACTAACTCAGGCACATATGGCAATGCTGATTTTTTTCCGCTGGATACCTGCTTGATGTTGTGTGGGTGGTCTGCGAACGTGCATCACTTCCTATTGCACCCATTACCTCTAATGATCAAACCATGTCAGTGTAATATAGCATATCTTTGACGCATTGGTACCGTAGACCAAATTCGAGTGAACAACAACCGACCCGCAAACACAAACCATGATGCTCACTCCTGGACGTCCAGCATGTGGAACCTCTGAGGATCATATGTTCAGTCTGTAAGACGCAAAAATGCTTTCGAGTGCGGATGTAAAGCTCATCAGTGAAAATTTTTCATACACTATTACACCATTTGAAATTTGATCAGCCCACCCTTTGACCATCTGCAATAGCGTGTGGCTGAATTTTTTAGTCGCTTCAATCACATTGAGACTTAATGATAATATGGATAATATGAAGCCGAATCTGTCTAAAATTTAGCGATTTTGCTCCTACTCGCAAGCGAAACGTTCCCCAGGAGCTGACTAGTAGCGTTATTCTTTGGCATGGGATCGTTTTTGCTTATTTTTTGGCCAGAAAATTCAATCAAATTAAACAACAGCTTCGGCCCGCTATGGAGTATTAAGCCCTGATTTTGGAAATAAACATGGAGTTTTAAATTTGCGAATTATAGCTAATAAAATTTAATTGGTGCTTATCAACGGTTGATTTGTTCTGTAGGACACCATGCCTACTTTTTATAGTGTGCCCTCAATCCAGTAAGGGCGAATTCCTGTGGTGGACTTCACCACATACAGTGATTGTTATACAGAGCCTGGATAATTTTTTTAAAGTTTGAATTAGAGATGTGAAACGTAGAGCTGCCTTTTTTCCCAAGAAGCACTCATCACCATCGCTTAGCTGAAAATATCATTTTTAAATAACAGTAATGGAGAATTGGATGCCTTTATGGCGTTTGAAACTGTCGGATAGGCGATTTGGTACTGCGCGACTACGCGTAAATTCCAATGATATTTTTATCTTGTCAAACTGACCACTGGCCTAAGAATGTTATACTTTCCAATGTTATACTGTCCAATAAACCTTTATGGGTCAAACCCTTTGAGTTACTATGTATGTGGTCCTCGGCAATCCACATCACACGTTCAGGTGGTTGGTCAAACAAGCATTAACGGTTACCCTATGGGCAATGTAGCTTTGTTTGATGTGGCTCGCACCGCAAATCAAAGTTCCCTGTCTAATAAATCCGAAGGCTTTTGTCAAATCCATGAGGCCCGAAAGTGTAGTACCATTGATTATTCTGATATTCAACACATCACACAAAAATATTTGTTCAGGGGATTTTGCACCATAAAGTAACTACTATGACATATCAATATGTCCCGAATATTTGAATCCTCCAAAGTTTCAAGTTTTTGCAAGTTCGTGAGAGTGTGATTTTTTGTATGCGTCGACTTCAACTGACAATAGCACAAATGTGAACCCGCAAACAAAACTTCGGTAAAATGAATGCGATCATTTTTTTCCCTATGCCAGTAGCGATTCACATGGTAGCCGAACATCATTACACCCAGGTAAGATAACGTCTTTTTGTTCAACGGGGAATTGAGTACTTCTAAAGGTGGTGTCGTAATCGATTGGAATTCGCCTACAGTATCCATCGTATCATGTAAACTCGTCAATAATGATGCAGGTTTTGACGTCAACACTCCTGATTCTTTACCATGTGCATCATATGCGCATCAGCGTGATGAGGCTAACAGGGAACTTATAAGTACCTGCGAAAATCAGGTATGCAGTGTGATTGTGTAAACAATGATTTGGCAGCTCATTTCAGTCCTTTTCATTGTCTTGGGATACTCCGGTAAGACAACCTTTGGGGGCCCAATTTAATTTACTGCACCGGAATGTCTTAATTGTATTCACTAATTGAACTAAAACCGATTGTTTTAGTTTGAAGTTGCAAGGGTGATGACAGTAATTGTGAGGGGTCACCATTGTCATTATTTCCCCCGGCTAGCAATCTCAAATTTCGTATGGTTTAAATACAGGGATGAACGCCGAATTTGGGCATACGTTTTACAGTATTTCGTTTCAACTAAGCGAGAACAAAAGCGCAATTATGTAAGTGTAGATTCAAACTTTTTGAGAACGGAAACAGTGGTCAAATTTTTCCATAAAGTAAAATATATCAGAAGGTGCTTTTAAGCTTACATATCATTGCGGAATAATTTGGGCAATGTCGTTTATTGTGTGCTATCCAAATCTTGTTATATAACTCATTACGCACATTATCCTGCTGTCTATAAATGACGTACTATCCAGTTTCTCGCATAATTTGTCTCTTCCTTTTATTTATGTCAATAAGGCAGGGTTGTCAACTTAGCCGAATAAACGACACTGCTTTACATTTCACATACTTAATCAGCGCGTAAGTTTGTGTAATTAGGCTTCAGCTTACAATTCAACGGGTGGTATCAAGTCAAAATGAAAAGCGTCGTAATCGCTTTCGGGGCTTTCCGAAAGAGGGCCTAAAATTGTGCTCACTTTCATCTGTTATGTCATGCAAAACTCGTTGTAAGTTTAGTGATAAATTGTACCTATTCTCAGATTTCCACAACAAAGCTACTTGGTAGCGGTGATTCTTCAGATTTCTTGAGGATATTGGAGATATAATTTTCCTCACCGCTCCTTAAAAAAGCTATACCGAGCTGAACCAAGCGTGGTAGAGAACTTGGTTTATATTTTTTGTCCATCCAGTTCCTTGCTACATCGCTATTCTGAAATCTCAAATTTAAATTTTGTTTCCAACGACGCTGCGCACGCATAGCATGTAAGCATTATCTCAACACGCAAGCTCCACTTAAGTAGATTAATATGTAATTACCCGAAAACAGATGAATAAGAAGACGTTTCTGGTGAATGTTTTTCGTGGAGTTCAGGTGGCAATTTTTTGTCTACACGTGACTCGCCCAAGTACAACAATGTTTGGAAGCCGTTGAGTTCTAGTTTCAACAAGTAGAGGTATTCCAGTTAAAATTCCGTACAGTTTGAGTATAGAAAGCGCCCATTTATGGAGCTCATCATCGAAATATATTTGCAAAATCCTATGTATGTTTCCTATGTACGAGATAGGGCGCCCAGGGTATACAGAGCTCATAATTCTAGAATTTTTATCGTAACGATTCCTTATCATGCGGGTTTAAAATAAACAAAAAAAACTACTTAACATGCATTTGAAATACAAGCACAAATAATGCAAACTGCTAATACAGTTGGCTTGAAGGAACAACTACACAACACAAGTGTCATAATGTTTTGGATGAGCGTCCGGGAACTTCCGATCAAATATTATAATTCGGGTGTTCACATTTACTCTGCTGTATGTAAACCAGCACGTACGTTTATCTTTTTAACGGGGTTCTAGTGACTTATTGTAGAAAGACACTTTTCTATTTATCGCACAAATGAATAACGTTGTGAAGAGCCATCAAACATAACATAATCTCAGGAATTATTCATTTGAGTTTCTCTCAAATCTCTGCATGATTACCTATTTTTCCCATTTTAAACTAGTGACCTTGTGTCCCACTGATCGTGAGTTAAAATGCCCTTCACATAGCTCTGAAATTAAATATAAACAAAATCGATTCGTCTCCATGGGGGCAAAATGTAGCAGCATTAACCGTGTAAAGTCAGATATGCAATTACCAAGCAGCAAACGTCTTGAAATCCATTAAAAAATCAAATAGCATTTTGCTTTTCTCTGAGCTTATAGAGATCGCTAATAATAAGCTAATGGTACAACTGCTTTTGGGGCAAGTTTCTGTACACCAGTTAAATCTCAAAGCGTGAGCGAAAGAAGACATCATAATGAATGAAGTAGAATAAAATTGGCATATGCGTTTATTCTATTCAAGTTTGCCCTTATTTTGATAGTTAAGTATATGATACAAGTTCGTAAGGCAGGTTGCCAATCAAGAGGTCACCAAAATTAAATTCATAGCGACTAGTCTCATTCTTGAAAACGTATGTATGAAATAGGTCCTTGCACCATAGAAGGAGCAAATATGTTCGCAGGTCATTAGTTAATAACCGGATGCACGGTATTCAAGATTTCTGCTGCGTTCATCGAGTTAGATGAGCATTTGAATCCAGAACGGACACGCAAGTTGTCCGCAAACAAATCAACGTATTACAAAGAACATAATCGACTTTCATTACCAACCCTTTTTGGGGTGGAACATGGTACAAATATAAGATGTGAATGCAAGCGACGAATGCAAAAGGTAAGACGAAAATAAGAGATAAACGCGGGAAACGTCTCATTTACAATCGTACCAGCCAGATAAGATAGGTCCAAAAGTATTTAAAAATGTTTGTATGCAAAGATGCGTCTAATGACCAATAACCGAAGAGAGGACGAACAAGATTGTCTGACCACCATGACCATGCCCAGCGCCTTTAACAATAGTCCCGAGCAGGTTGCATCATAGTTAGATACCGTAGATAAATATCCAAGGTAACACTCGTTCTACACATACAATCTGTCGACTAGAAAGTGGCGAAGCGACCACCTCCCGGAAACCGCGACCGTCAACACTGCTGTGCAAACTATCACCCCAAGCAACCACTAGTATTTTTTAGCAATTACACATGCACTATGGACTTGGAACGGAAGATTGAGATCGCAAACTATTTTGCCAAATGATGAATCGTTCGTCACATTTTATAGTACTCACGACTGGAAAGAAAGGAACTTTTATAAATGTTCCCCGCTGCTTTGGGATTGCTGCACTCAGACTTGGGATACCGAGTCCACTATGTTGTTAGCCGGTGTGGATGTAGCTGATCGGGATCTCCTCCAGTGGACAGCCAGCCACAAATATATTATCTGATGTCGTTGTTTATTCTATTGAGCTTGTTTCGGTAAACTTGGCCTAGCACGAGCGAATATGTCAGGCCCGGTGTCGAGTAGTTCCTCGTGATCACCATTCTTCGATGCGACTTCAACGGAGAACGCCCAACCTCATCTAGAAGTTGAGCAAATGATACCGCTGGATGAAGGTTTCTTTCTATTTCCAAGTAAAGGAAAGGCCCAAAAATTTTACGGTGTCTGTAGGAAACACGGAAGTCATGAGTTCCACGGCGAAACGAAATGGTTCGACTGAGACTGTTGTCGTCTGATGTTTCCTTTCCACAGAAGTTACCGTCAATTTCGTCTGTCGGGCGTTTATTCTCTTACCAGCTCTTTTCCACTCTACCGCAGCAGCGACAAGCAAATCTGGAAGCTGAGGCAAAGGCAAAGCCACCTACTAGGTTGTCATAGGACTGGTATCCCAGTTGCGGCATCGACCAACTCAGAAACTCATCGGTTGCCGTGAGGAAAAATAATGACCAGAGTGGATTCCCTTGCTTCACATCTCTGTGGCAGTGGACACCGGAACCGGGAACATTGCTTCATCACTCGCATTGGACTGTGCGATGTATCGAACTAAAGGCCAAACTCCAAGCGCCTCGACAGATCTGAAGATTGCGTCATGCGAAAACGAATCAAACCTCTTCGAGATATCATCAGACGGCAAGCTGAGATCAGAAACACTTGTTGAAGAGTGACGAAGCAGGGTATGCAACAACAAGCTGGCTTCCAAACAGTCGTCTCCATGCGTCGATGCAATCTGAAGTGGGGAATATTGCAATGTTCAACTCCAGAGATCAGCAACTACCGTAGTAAGGCAACGAACAAGAATGCGTAACACGGAGGTCGATCTCTGATAATTTCTTAAAGTCAGATTCTGAGTCTTCAGAACTATGGTAATACGTGCACAACGTAGACGTGGAAGACAACACCTAGATAATAAGGTAAGTTGAAATACCCAACCAAACAATAGAGCATTGAAACGGGCGAACATCCTGGGCGCGAGCTCGCACATGCCTAGTGAAAAATTGCCCATTAAACGGATCATAAGTCCGGTTTCCTCTCTTGTAATTGGCTCAATCAAGCTCCAGTGTGATGCGACTTGGCCCTCTATCGCACGGATCATAGTCCGGTTTCCTCTCTTGTAATTGGCTCAATCAAGCTCCAGTGTGATGCGACTTGGCCCTCTATCGCGTAGTTTCTTGAGCTTAGCGCATTTGTTACGAATGTTGATCGGCGTATTAATCCCTCCCTGGCCCGTTGAGCGCAATGGACGCTACATCTTTCCGTCTTTTGTGATATAGGGTCTGAATGGAGACGTAATTGGCTTGGCAAATCTGTTTCGGTAGACCGCGAACCGATGGGATAACTGATGCTGGTATCTGGATACAGTTTTCCGGATGCGTGGAAGTGTCCTAAAGGCGTGTAAGTCCAGAATCGACAGAAATTGCTCAAGTCTCATGATACGAGAATGCAACACGCGAGTGCAAGATTCTCAACAGCACCAAGCGAGGGATTCCAAGACGAACACGGTGCAATCCACGGTTTCTTCAAACCAGACCATATAGTCACCGGCTTCTGACGAGTAGGCCACCGAAAGTTTGGACAGGTCTACCAGATGGAGATTCGTCCTGCTGTGCTTCTCAATTGAGCACCCATTATATGGTTTTGATGCTGACAGGCGAAGGACCAGGAAAATACTGCCCCGGTCTCGTGAAGAGCGCGGTTTGAATGCCACCATTGTGGATGAAATATGTTGGCCAGAGAGAGATTTTGACCCTTGTTGGAACTAGCGGTTAACGGAATACTTCACTCTGTCAGTCCATCTGCATTACGCAGTGTGAAGTGTGCGTGCTGGCGATTGTGACCTAGGTTAATTTTCTTCGGAACAAGGCGAGAATAATCAGCGCCAGATGATTCGTAGAATACATTTTCGAAATTCAGCGGCACATTGAAACCAAGCAAGATAGTTAGCCTCGTCTGGAGTTGCTGGACTCATTGCTCACTGCGACTGACATCACGGGTGCCCGGTAGCCAACCAGAGGCGACGTTTCAGCTCGCCTACTGTGGCGTCTTAAGCACCACCCTGGAGAATGAACGCCTTTACTACGCACAAGTGATAGGTTATGGTAAAAATGCTTTCTGTGATTTGGTGACATCCTGTTGCCTCCAAAGCCTCTCTAAAAACAAATGGAGTAACTCGACGTTTTTCGAATTCTCAATGTGACCTGGGGTTAGGCGCATTCAATCTCTCGCAATTTTATAGTTTTCGCAGTTGAAGTACCACGCAGACATTCTATTCACATAGAGCTCTGGATCTTTGTGTTATGATCAGATTACATATTTCCCCGAAGAGTCGCCTTGACGTGAGTACAGGGTGCTATACAAAAGAAGCTTGAGCTAACTAGCCGTACAAACGGACGTGCAAACGTATAAACGATAAAGATAACACAGCAATTTACAGTGCATAAACGAGAATAAGTCAGCTTCCGTACGCGAAATTGCAACGCTATATACCATTTATGCTTGTCACCCACAGATCGGAATGCGTGAGATAAATTGCTTCAAAATAATTGATTAGTTTTGAAGAACATGCCCATGAGTAAGTCACTGTTTATCTGATATTTTGCAGAGCCGCCCGCAGTGGTATGCTTATTTTTGCTGAACTCTGTGATTGTCTATATGTATTACTGAGCATGTTGGGCAAATAATTCAGGGGATCCTCTCAGACGTAACATATGAGTGAGCTCCTAAACCATTTTGGACGGGGCGGGTCAAATTAGTCAACTGTCATTGCAAGCAAAATATCGTCATCACCCGTGACAATTCACCATGTGTCATTGAGTGTATAGCATTGGGTTAGAGGCTGAACGAATTTTCCCACGAACAAGGCCTAGTATATAAGAACTTTAAGGTAAAAAAATCAATCCAGCTAAAAACATAGGTAATATGATTGTGCGAGATGTTTGAACATTCGCAAGAAGAAGAGTGGGCGTTTCCTGATGATCATAGTGTGTTCTGCCTTTTATGCTGCCAAAAGACCTTGAGGGGATATCCATGCCAATTATGAGTGATCCCTGTTTGATGCTATGTGAATATTCATAATCGACGCCCATGCAATAATAAAATGACGCAATCCTATCATTCTCTTGAAAGTTCCTCGAAATAAATGGCCTGCAAGGTAATCAAAAAAGCCTACAAGCTTAACTAAATGCGTGATTTTGCTGTTATCTTACGAGATACACCACTCGATAAGTGTTTGAATGCAAGTGAGTTTCACTTTGGCCTGCTTACGATATAGATGGGTGCATGTGTAAACATGGTGACTTTACGAAGATGACGGTAATTTTTTCAAGGTTTTAGGGGGGTTACATACCGTCCGAGGCAACACAAACGCGGTTTCTTAACCGGCGTATCACCCCACTTTTAATAACTTCGCAGTTTACGAGGCTGCGCTTTCAGAAAAATTAGAATTGTGCAAACATGAAGCTCTTTAGGTGGACGCGTGCTGCATGTTCTTTGCTCGGTAATAAATGCGGAGTATAAAAGAACGAAAACAATCCGTATTCTCCGTTTTTGGTCTGAAATTCATAGTCACCAAAATGCTCCTTTCGTTTTTCGAGTTTGCGCGTAGATGTCGAATTATGTTCACTATTGGTGATTCACGTCATTGTGAGTACTTCGCCGGTAGAGAGCACAAACCTGGCATTTTCAATAATAAGGCTTGCCTTGTTAATTTATTCTTAGTTCAGGCAGCATCGTCTCCGGCATTATTAGGGTTAGAGAAATAAAACTTTTAATAAAGGTAATGTTGAAAATTTTTTTCTTGACTGCAAGGCTACCTGTGCTTTGGAAGGAAAATGTGTTCATCTAAAATATTCTGCTTACAGAAATGCCGCTTGGATAACCGGTGTGATATAATATTTTCAGGATACGGAACCCGCGTGTAGAATCTTTATTTCAAAAGCTGTTACCGCAAGTTCTGATAACAAATGCGGTTTTATGGAAAGTTTCCCGATCATTTGTAAATTACGAGCTTATTAATGGTTTCGAGTGATGTTGTTGCACAAATCCTATAATGCGTGATTACGATGCGAATTCATAAGCCGAGCAATGTCTAGATAAGGGTAAGTTCCATTTTTACCATTGAATGCATTTGGTTGGTGTTTTGTACACTTCTAAGCCCACTTCAGGCTCTCTGTTACCACACGTTTTGGAGGCGCACGAATATGCCGCAACCGAAGTGATACCGGGCACTGCACATCAGAGCATTAAAGCACGTGCCTTATTAGCTTACCCACCTATGGAAAGTAGTAAAAAAAAGATACTGCACATTTTCAGGCACCGGAGCAAATATAACCGGATGCGAAAATATTTTCCTCGTTGTCAGACTGTTCTAACAGAATGTCATTTTCTGTTTAATTGAAGTACGTCCACCTACCTATGGTGTAGCAATATATTGTTTTCCTTCTTTAATTTAGTGATACACATTAACGAATAAATGGGGCTGGGGGCATCATGGAATGAAATATCTGGAAGAAAAACTTAAGGCTTTATCATTTCTGTATGAACGTTTTGCATTTAAACTTCATTACAAAAAAACCAAGACTTACCTGGCTCAGGTGAAGGTAAGCGTAATTGTCACTTTCGGGACAGCATGATGAATAAAAACGGAATTTGACTGTCATCATGACTCACAATCACCCGAAATAACCAAATATATCTGACTGTCATATCGCAAAAGCTGATATTTGCTTACATTTTATGCCTGCCATACTATTATTGTTGTGAAGCCTCAAATCAATAATACTGTGCGATTCACTATTAAGTCTATCAAGCTGATTATAGTGCGCAATCCGTGCACTTGAATTTTCATGTACCAAGAAACATATTAGTTAATCTCTTGATCATGTCGGTGGCGTTATCGACGACTTAGCCCCAACAACCAGTAACAGAAAAAAATTCACTCGCTAAATTCCTCTACGAAAGTTTTAGTATAGTAATGAGGCCCACGGAATTCATTATTCGTTCCAAAGTGATTTTGGGGGAGTTCGATTCCAAATGACGCACGATTCTACTAGAAAAATGTATGACGGAATGCAAATACCTTTTAGGTTGTTGGGTTTGCGCCTACACTCCAGCTGACAAACACCGTCTTGGATGGACGAAAATAGATGTACTACCCTGAAGTTCCAATAGGTTGTTAGTCATCCGTTACGTGTAAGCAGAGCAGAGCGGACCAACGGATACTGGTGAATAAATTATACGCACATAACTTGACGGCAGCTCTCGAAATACAATTTGTAACTAAATTTTCTGCACATGGTATTTTCCAATCCAAAAACCCAAGTAAAAAATTGCTTTGAAGAAGGTAGGTTTCCGTCAGTCCATCATACTTGTGACTGTTTAGAGAGTGTAGGAGTGGTTGTGCCTTCTATTTAGTTATGCAAAGTTTTTTTCACGGAACATGATATTCGGATTTTGACGTTAGTATTAGCAAAGCACACTGAGGATTAAACTGACCGAACAAAAGCAACCGTAACAATATGGCATATTTTGAAGTTGCAACGGCTTCCGCTTGAGTGACAGTTTGAAATCTGTTTTAACCATGAGCAACGAAAACCTCAAACTCTAATGAAAACCAACCTAGTTGTAACAAATGCATGGCTCGCTTTCCCGTAACACCAATAAAATGTGTAAAAGAGAGTAAGTTTTGATAATAGCGCGCCTTTTTCTGCTCTTAAATAACCAATTCGAAATAGCTCCTATTTTTCGAATGTGGACGACCTGATTGTATGGAGGATGAGGCCTTCTATTTATTACTGGAACGAAAAAATCATCCAATATAAAGAATTTCAGATGCATCTCATACGCAGTGGAACATCGTCTTTAGTTGATGAATACATTGAGAACAACTCCTTTGTCTACATTTGCATAAACAAAGCAAAAGAATGCAAAGAATGGCGTAAGATAATTTATCACAGCCGATGTTTCTGTATTGCCCGCATGGACAAAGAAAAATTCTCCACCGGCAAATGAAAAATTCTTCATGAGCTACATTTACCAAATAAATGAAATTTTACGTGAAAACAAGGACAAACACTTCTATCTGCAAATGTTTATGGAATGTACACAGTATACTGCTATGACCAAATATTCTGAAATTGACGTATGTGACCAACCTTTAGGACAGCTGAAACGTGGATACATCAGGATTATTTGAAGGTAGCTACCTCGGTATTTAACTGAGAGTATTCGCGACCGCCAAATGAGACAAACTATGCGCAATCTCCGCGTAAAACGAGATTTCACACTGTGACGTCCAAGAATACCAAGCTTTTTTCTTTCTCGGAATTTCATCTTTCACTTGCTCTACAAAGACACTCTTTTATGGGGACATTTATCACATGGCATGGCAATAACGGTGGCGATTACGTTCGTACTTCGATTAAACTGGAGAGTGCATAAAACCACTGGGCGTTTACGTCTAGCCAGCTGATAGGTTGCAATGGAAGAATACATGCCGTACTACCTGGAAAATTTGAACGCTTCTTTGCATACGTTTCTACAACACACGATGGTTTGCTTCTAATAGATTATAACAAGAAGCTTTCAAAAGTTTATTTTTCTATTTCAATTATTATTAAAAATATCCGTGTCAGAAATAAAAACTCGCATCAGGAATATATTTTTCTGATTCATTTGTAACCCAAACAAACTGTGTGTTACTTGTTTCCCAACAAAATTTCGCTACGGAACGTAGAAGATCGTAAGTTTCAATGTTCCGCTTGAACACACAAATAAGCTGGAGTGTTCTTGCTTGATGGCCTTGTTATTACCAGCTTCGTTCACCGGAGTTCTGAGAGGACCGTAAAGTGTGAGATAGTAATCAAAACTGGAAAGGCCGAATCCTTCCTCTAGGCTGACCTGTTGAGGCAATGCAAAGTTTTGTAGCCTACGGCAAAGGAGATCAGAAAAGATGATGAGATTTCACGAACGTGTAGAAGCGCTCAAAACAAACCAATTGCTCCTGTGACAAACGTGCCCGCCTAATGGGAAATCTTAAAAATATCATATCCTGAGGTGTACCCTATATATTATCATTGTGTTTTCATTAATGTAAACCATGATATAAATCTTGCAATTATCTCGGGTTATAGCACAAAATACTTGAAATCCACCAAATAATCATACGGAACTTTTGAATCCATCATAATGAGGCTGCTCACGGAGCGACATTTTCACTTAATCAAGGGAACACAATTATGCCCACGCGAAGTGATTACTCGGAGATATAAACTTGACACTAACTAGTTCTTGTAATTTAATTGCAACCTCAAAGAGCGTGTGTGCGCCGCAATAGGCAAGTTTTTGTTTCTGTAAATGGCACTGTCTAAATATTAGGGGAATCACACACGAAAACTTGGTTGCACGCAACGCCTGTGTCTGGCTTGAAAGTAATGAGCAAAGTGTGCTCTGTTATTCACGTTACCATTTTTCTTTTTCGGTGCAGGAAGCCACTCAAATTTGAATAACCTTTACATGACATTTACATACGGAACTGCTGTGTGTTCCAGAAGTCTCCATACAAATTATAACTGGAAAGATGCCTTTGTCTCTCAAGAGGATTCGGAATAAGGCTCCACCGGTAAAGTTTTCAAACGAGAATTTTTAGTAAATTTTCTGCACGCAAACGTGCGGGCTCTAACACCAGACCACGAACACACAAGTATAAGCCTCATTGTGTAAAATGCTGGAATGCTTTTGGAGGTGGTACGACTCACCTATGATTATTTTCCGGATATTCTGCCGTATTATTGCATACGCGCTTAAGAAGTAGCATGTTAACCTTTTTCTTCCTTGCTTGCGCATAACGTGTCGCCTTCATTGCCTCTTATGTGCAACACAGCGCGTATGTTTATCAATAATTTTGTTTTGCGCTATTCGTCTGAGCTTCACTTACAGCGAATAAATGTTTGAATAAAACTCTTTTGCGCTATTAAGCTGAGCTTCACTTACGGCGAATAAATGTTTGAATAAAACCTTCCGCAAATTTGAACCACGGAAAACATCGTCTCCTTTTTTCGTTTTAATATGAAATATCTTTCTTTCAAAATCCTACCACTTATACCATATCCCTGGCTGTTTCTATTTCAACACGAAAGTCCAAGATTGTTTGACAAAAGGTTAGTTTTCGTCTCGGCTAGTAAGTGTAAAAATATTTTTTTGAAAAGAACGTGCTGTTTTGCAATTGTGTCTGGGAATTACTTATATTAAATTTTATTTGGGCCCTTATGTTTGAGCGGTTCTCTTAAATTTAGACCGGTGGGTGACTTCATTCAGACATCGTTTACTTGCATTAAAACAATTATTTATTCATCAGTGGTTGGTGTGTCAACAGATATCAGGGATAAAGCAGATTTTTCGTGCTGCCATCGCATTCGCGCTTCAATACAAGCTGTAGAATGAGAAGTACCCATCTTTCTTGTTTCGGATGGCATGAAAGCTAAGGACCGAAAATCTGTAACAGCTGGACAGGGGGATGAATATGGTTTCGGTTTGTAAACGGGAACGTGGAAAGCTAAATATGAAGAGATCAAATTGTTTCTCCCTGGTTATATCAGAAACACTTTAATTTCTGGCGAAATTGCGGTAGGGGGAAGTTTAATTGGAAACAGTTATCCACTGGTGGGTTACGCGGGAGACTCGAATCTGGTTGTGGCAGCTACTTTTTACCGTGATGCAGAAAGGCGAATGAAGAGCTCCTCGACACTGCAGGTTGTTGAAAAAACTACGGTTCATTCAACTCCTTCATTCGGAGCTGGTGGTACGCGCAATATGAACACAATTAACGTATTTTTGGACAAGACCAAGCATTAGTTGAAGATCAGCGGAACCTCTTGAAAGGACGTCTCATATGCACAGGGTACTTCAGGGTGGCATTGAGACCGAGGAATACCTGCATGCACTGGACAAGGCTGGCTTGTAAACATTTAATGATCTAGTGAAGGAGTCTGGGGATTAATCGTTAAGCCTATGGCACGCACAAGCCTAACTGTGTGTTTAATATGAATACGTTCAATCTGCGGAAGAATGTCATGACTTCTTGTTCTCATCTTGTTGTCATTCGTTAAATTTGAATTTAAGGCTTTTCACACTCATTGTTACAGAAGTGATTTTTTTCGTGTTGAATGATGACACGTTATTGCTCTTACAAAAACAAACGTGCAGCGTTCAAAACCACAAGTAAGCTAGAGCTTGCCTTTTGTTCAGACCCCTTCGACACATCTACAAAGTATGAATTGAGCTTAACAAATGTTTCGCGAACTGTTGGACACCGATAACATTATGGAACTGCGCAATGACTTACCGACAAGGAGTCCGATTGTTTTGTGTACACCTTGGATCTGACGACTGATCGTTTAGCTTGTTCCATTAAATCCACTGGACGACCAGCGCTTCATCAATGACCAGTTTCGGTCTTAGAAATTGGCGCTATATCTCCTCGCTGTTGCCAATTTTCAACTTCTCGTACGATGATTTGTTTGTGTGCTCTCCGTTCTGAATATTGTAGATTTGATTGACTTATATGTCTTAAACGGAATGACTAATTGTCTCATGAAATCAATCTGTGATATACAAGCCTAGTTCCAATTTCGTGCAAATCTTAGAGATCGATTGGGCAGATCGGAAATTAGAAGTGTCTGATCATGCTCGACGTTGAATCACAGTTTTCCAAACAATGCCTGTTTTGAAACAGCTTGTTGCAAATACTCAAGTAATGAACTTGTTGCTTCCGGACTACTCCCAAACGGTGGGCATTCCATTCAGGTATAGACAACTATTTATGATCCAATGAGAGATTGCTAAATAAAATGCTCACATTACACAACGTTACACAACAATACATTACAACAAACGTGCAGCACTAAAAACTACAAGTTAGTCTTCGAATTTCGCTTTGGAAAATGTTTATCGCCAGTTTTGCTGCTGAACTGGAATGTGTTTCCGCGTGTACTTGGGATTTGTTTGTTTAGCTCGATTTCTGATAATATGAATAAAGGCTTTTCGTCCGCAAGAGATGTGAGGCCAATAGCCAGTGTGCTTTACCAATTCCCTGTTTCATCTTTCCGCGTTTTGCTTATGTTATCTATTACCAACGACGTCCAACATAATGATTCGCATAGCTGCAGCAACCAAACCCTCATGCGCAGGTATGTTTCGATAATCTGAAATAAAATAAATGACTGGTTTTGGTCCCCATGCATTTGTGGGATATGCTCCTGCATGAAGGAAGCTTTCGTTTGCATAACATTGACTAGACTTGAAAAAGAAATTCCTCAATGAAATATATGTGGTATTTTGTGTGGTATTTTGTATGGTATTTTTTATGATGCCATATTTCCTGTGTGCATATGTATCTTGTTTATTTCAAAATGCTTGATCATTCAAATGAACTGAAGACTTTCTGCGGCTCTCTTGGTCCAAATGACTAAACAGCGCTATGTTCGTGAATTCAAAAATCATATTTCTTTCAACATTTTCTTACAATTTGTAAAACATTGACATCTAAACGGATTTGTTACCCCGGATCGAAGCCAAATTTTCAAGGCACTAACGTATGATGGAGATTACCTCTTATGTTAAGGATATGCCTGGGAGGATACATAGCATTTAATTGAGGTTCAAACGTGGTACGATAGGGGAACACTCAACTTGCTTTGGGTCAAATATCTGATGACCGCCTTCGTAGATAGTCCTTACTTTGTGTCCAGTCATGGTCCCCATTTTATCAGATACACAGATTTCTTTAAAAGTGACGAAATGTTGTGGTTGAATCAAGTGTCAGTGCCCCAGAAGCAAGTCTTTTTCTAATTGAAAATCTGTAAAGCTTATAGTGTGGGTAGCTTTTTCAGGGTAATTTATTATTGCTCTTGTACGCCGACAAACTATTTTCGTGCTGAATAGCGATCTGACGTTATTACACTACACTAGGTTCAAATGACGCCTAAACTTGTGACTCGCATGCAAGTTATGTCACTGTCAGTCTCTCCGGCTTGCCGTACGATTAAATGTTCGAAGTACAAAATTGTCGGTTAATGACGGTTCATTTCTGTGTCCTCCGTTGACGGAAGCTCGTTGGCTGGAAACCTCGTCCGGCCCCTCGAATGCGTCATGTTTTCTTTCCACCCAGTCATTCGTGTGCCACCAAGCTTTGTTTCCCATTACAGCTATACAACCCCAAAAGGCAGCAGGGAAATTGTTACATTCGGTATGAAACTGAGTTGAAACAATATCCGGACCACCATATGAGGTGTACTTCCTTGATGCATGATATAGGACTGTGAACTTTGTGCGAGTTGGCGAATAACAGAGTTCCGCCGTCTTACATTAACAACAGAAACTAAGGGAAACACGCACCAGGTTCATTAACTTATTTTAGCCGCATTCTATTTTTGTCCCAAGGCGTAATACGCATTAAGCTTAATGCCCTCCGTGGGGTTTTTGCTGCAACCCGTCTGTTCATCTCCGAGTGAACGAGTGATTGGGAAACATCCCAATGACCAGTGACTTCTTTACGGCGAGGAGCTTCATCGGTATTTCTTTACGACTGGCTGACGATAACTTATCAGGATTAATCTGCACGTATACTGTATCGTTAGGCCAATCGTTGCCTTCTTTGCATGCATCTGTAGATTTCATCGCATGTTTTTTAATGCGCAAAACAACAGGATTTTACGATATCTTACTTGTGATCTCTTATTGGTTAATCATTTTTCATATTGTAGCCTGGACCTTCCGTATGACACGGGATTCGACCATGGGGTTTTTATTCACGGTCATGCGGTAAGTGGGGCAGACCGGTCCGTGCATGCAACGTGCAATATTCTCTTGTATGCCAATTCTCCTGTCCTTCTGAATGGTCAACAAATAGGATGTTAGATGTGCCACTACTATATGCGTTCTCGCGGTACGTGCCTACTCAGATTTATTTTCAACAAAGCAACTTTTTCCTAATCATCTGGTGGAACGGGTGATAGCAACTTGCCGTTCACTTGTAGGATGGGCAAAAATCATGAAACACTTAAATCAGAATAAAACAACTCATTTCTTCCCAGAAGAAATCTGTAAGATTACGAAAACAAAAATTGGCTTCATTTCACTTTGGGCTTGTGTGGTGGGCGCAAATTACGAATTTGTACAACCTATTCGTCCAAGCATTGTTCACAAATAACTATGTCGACCACATGTTAATGACACTAGAGAAACAGTGTTGTACAAGAAACGCGATGACCAGACATGTAGAGTCTAGATTATGGACAAGCGCTTTGGTAATCCATATCTCTTATTTAGAGCAAAATTTTCAAAGTGGTTTATTTCAACCAACCGACTGTGTGAAATTACCACGAATAGATTTCCATCGTCAAACTAAATGAAAAGTTTCATGCTCGCTTTCTTATAGGATAGTAATCCTACGAGTGAAAATATAATTGAAAAGCTTATGTATAAATTAATGCGAAATCCGCATCCTCTTTTGAACAGAAGCACAGATGTGTTATTGGTGATCGTTTAATTTCCTGAGTGCACGCATTAAATTCGATTGTGTTTGTTTGCTGCGGCACATCAGCTGCTATAATGTTATGAAATATTGAGGTCCGTTTCATATTTAGTATATTCTTCACTTAGAATTAGCATACATTTGGAATTTTCAGACAGGGCACAATATGCGCTTATAAAAAATAATGTATTCTAATCGGCATTTGTTTATGCCCGTGCAAATTGTTAGCAAATTCACTCTCCCTCACGCACAACGGCAATGCTGACAGATGGATATTGTCCCAGCATCCAGGGGTCCCATTATGTGTTAAAGAAAATTGATTTCGTGATTTCTTCACTCATGGTTATGTATTCACGTTAATCCTGTTTTTGTATTTACAGAACACTGGGATATCTTTAGGCACACCTGATGCGAATGGATCCCGGTTGCTTGAAAACCAGAAGCAGTAACCTAACATTCACTTTCGGAACGCAGATTCCGTTGTTTTTTGCGTTCTCTATGCATCTTCGTCTTAACTGACACGCATTGCTTTCGTTTTCCTATTTGACAAGAACTACAGATATTTGGTGTAAACCCCAACTTTTTTTCGATAACGATGCGGTCATTTTTGTGCCTAACGCAATAAGAACAATGAAGCACTACTAAAAACAGTGGAAATTAAAAAAGCAAAACCCGGCCATACACAAAATAAGACTGAACTACTTTTATATTGCCGAATCTTCCTAATATTTTACACAGACGGATTTATTTCAAACAGTTTCTCAATTGTACCTCTACCATTATGAAAATACGCCAACAAAATAGTTCTCCACCTCAGCCGAATTTGGGCGAAAATGCAGAATTAATATCACTATTCAAATTGGCGCTAATCTTGAACACAGCAATATGACAGCGGTTAATCCAGAATGGTAACCATGAGTAAGCAAGGGTTGTGGTGCACGTTTGATGCACGCGCGTTGATTGATCGCCTTAGAAGTGTTCAATCTAAATTGCGTGTCTCCCACACCAATCACCGTTTTATTGGGCCGCATGTGGGCGGATCATTCACAGGAGCTAACAACACCATGGACACGTTGAATTCCCGGTCCACTCCTGTGGCCTCGAGACAGATACTGATCATTCGGTTATTTGGTTTGGTTAGAACACTTATTCTGTATGGTGCTATGATGCTTGCCTCATCGGTTTGACGCCCATCTTCTGCGAGGAAATCCTAAACTATTCGTCCTCAAAGCCAGGCTCTGATCCGTTGGGATCATTTTAGCACCCCGTGTTTGGCCACTGGGTAATGGATTACCACTCAACTAATCGTTGTCACCTGTTGGTTTGGCTCCGCTGCGACCATGACTCACCGCGACATGTTTGTTCATTATCAGGATGCATGAAATTTTCCTGCCAAAACGGGGTCACGAATTCAGCAGATTAAAATGCCGCTCCCGGAGAGAACAATCGGTTTCAACCGTCGTATTCTCTTTCATCGGTTAGCACATTCTACAGAAATACATATTTCACGTGTTTATCATTTGCCCGTTAAAAGCGCCTCACATGAAGGAAATAATAAGTCTCGGTGCACCTGGCGGTTTTGTCTCGCTGCATTCGTAATTCAGCTTCCGTCCGTAGACAGGGATTATGACACCAGAGCTGGCGATGTTTCCAATTTATTATTCCCTTTCCACCTTTTCAGTAATTCTTGCACCTAACAAATTGCCTGAAAAGTTTCGTACCACGGGCTCCGGCTGGTTAATTTCCACCGACATTACGAGATCCCGTTTGATGAACATCGTACTGGCATCAACCGTTTTCCTGCAGGCTTCATCTTCAGCCCCTAGTCTTGACGGTTCATTGGTTCTTTTTTCTTCGTAGGTAACAGATCGTGAATTCGTACTCTCGCGACCGAAGTATCCGTCACACGAACTTTGCGTGAGAATATTTGGTCGTTCTGATCCGCCCCACGAGTTCACGTCCGGTCTGAAAGAGAAATGCCCTTCCAGGGACATCCTCCACGTATCCACACTACGATCAAAACCAACACAACTTCGAATGTAAATAAATCGCTGCAACACACTATCTCTGTAACGGAATAGGAAAAATACCCTGGATCCCACATGACCTTTCTTCTGCATCTGAGGATTTCTCCTCCCATCCAAAAATATCCCACCCTCACAGAATTGCCATCCAAGCAAAAAATTATGTCCTTTACAAGGCTGTCTAGAAACGGAAGTACTTCGGTGCAACAATTGCATGAAACTCCTATATCCAGTGTGCTAGCCCAACAAAGCAATGCTCTTCTCAATGTTGACATTTCTTGCACCCTGTCGACAACTTGTTCCATTACCCGCAACTATGAACAAACTCACTTTGACGGTAGGCCACACACCTGTTGGAAATAAACATCGCTGCCGTAACGTGGCTCTCTCCTTCAAAGATGAGAACTATGTCGACAAGATTTTGCCAGAATATCAATAAAATTCCGGTTCACGAAGACATTTCAGCGGTCGTCTTATTATCTCGTCGATCACGCAATCAAGCGAAAATGCTGAGATGGCGCTCTCGATTGACAAAATTGTTGTACGGAAGCCTTCGAAGCTCCTGAAAAATTTCAATGACATGTCCGACCCTTCCACATATCCTGTCCATCACGATGCAAAAGACTTTACGGTTGACAGCTCTCAGCTCAAGAGCATAGTTTTGCCCCGAAACGTGCTGCTCCAGCATGATGAAACACAATCCGAAACGTGCGATGACGGAAAAGAAAATTAAAATGTGAGCAACTTTTGTCGGAGGCATGTTTCCGATTTATGTATAACCTGTTGGTGGCATACGTCAACTCAGCCATAGCAAAAGTGTATAGTTAGCCAATATCCCACCATCATGCCTTTGCGATCCCGATGGCAACCAGCTACAAGTTGAGAAATTCATAAAATAGTCGTGATCTTATAGAAGCGCGTGGTTGTTGCCATGTCGGCTTTGCAGTTTTGTTCCATTAGTTTGCTTCCATTTTAACATCACGTATTTCGTCAATCGCGTGATCGTCTTTTGTTTGAATACGAAATACTACAAAAGCGCACTTGTACAATTTCACACAATACAAACATGGTCGCCTGCAACGACTCAATCTTCCCATTTCGGTCACCATCATTTGTGCGTCTCATGTGGAAACTCTGGTGACAAATTATTTCAGACTTTCTCCGGAATCTGTAATATATGGAACTGTTCAAAAGAAGACCTCTGAGCAACATGAATGAATTATTGTTTACTAGCCGAACTGGGTGAACGACGAACTATTTCACAGAGAACAAAAATTAGGGAGTCTGTTCCATTTGACCACTTTAATAATTTAAACCCAGTCTAGCGCTTTTGCCACATTCACCTGATAATTTAACACGCTTGGCAGACAGGCCACCAAACACCTGATCGCCTTTGCCGCGGAGCTTCATGGTCAGCCACTGGTTCCTCTGCTGGAAGAAAGTAGCTGGCTTTTGCCGCTGAACTATATTGCACCGTATGCTACTGTTGGCGAGAATGGCATCTTAAATTTTACCAAAACCAGGCCTGTACGAAACAGTCCTCTCCTGATTTACGAGGACAGAATGAGGCATTCATGAGACACTCGATATGCAAGATGATTAATATTAACTGCAGTGTATCAAGTTGCATAAACAACAGGTGCAAACATCCGAGAAGTTCAGCTCCGTGGATGTGCACAGTAAGAGGTAGTAACTGCCGTCATATGTTGACGCCGATAGCGCTCGTTTGCCCCATCGTGTCATCGGCGCAACGGGATAACCTAGTGAGTTTTTTGTCAAATGCACTCAAGAAAACGAAGGTAAGTTTTGCTTATAATTTCAGTCCATATTTGTTAATTGTCGTGCGTCTTTCGAGGAATTGATGGCGAGCAAGTTATTTCTGCTGGTAAATCCGTCCTTTACTCAACGTGGTTTGCCAGTGGCAACCGGTATGCGTCCTTCTCGCAGACCGTGCGAACGGGGCTTTCGCCGTTTCCAATAATTAGCGTCTTGTTAATATTTTTTCCAATTTCGAATGAGACGTTTCTCTCTTTTCTCCCATATTCACCTGTTTCTGTTTCGCATTCATCGCTTGCATTTACTTATCATATTTGTGACCATGCTCTTCAAAACCGGATGATAGTGAAAAGATGATGTGTTGCTCAGTATTATTCAAACGAGGCCTTATAGAGTTCCGGGTGGTCAACATATTTGAACAAAACTAGGTTGGTTCTTGGTCGCCAAGGTTTGACATGAGAAATGCTTCATTTCTCCAGATCTATCGATTGTCAGTAGCAAAATTGTTCGACCACATTGAGATACGCGCAAAATCCTGGGGACAGTTTTTTTGGATGGATAAACTTTCGCAACTTTGGGGCTCAGTAGTATGACCACGCCTGCTCCTATATACCGCATAGTCAGAAGGCATCTTCTAAACAATAATGTACAAATGAGAAGAACATACTCGTGCACATGGCAGTCCTCGAATTTTGCTGGAAGCACAAGTGAGCCTCCTTTCAGGAGTGAGTGAAACTCTTTAATCTCAGGACAATTCCATCAGAAACACCTATACGCGGAGAGGTTTGTCGAACGGAGTACTCTGTGATGTTCTCATTCACTGGACAAATAACCGTCCTTTTTCCTGTTATTTCGTTACCGATTTTTAATCTCACGCGATACCAGCAAACCGTGTGAGTCATTGGTTGACAAATATTCAAATGTGACTCAGTTGAACACCCACACAGTCCCTGCCCCGTGAAGAGAAAAGACAACCAACGAAACGTTTGGTGCGTGGAACCATTGTGATCGGGCGATGTTAGATTTTCTTGGCTTCAATTGATGGAAATACGCAAACCCGCCTCAAGCTTCCAAGATTCGTGTAATGAACACATACTGCACGAGCCTCCCGGAGATAACACGTGATTCAGTGATTTCACATGAAACAGAACGGCTAATTTCATTTGCAGATGTAACGTGCACAAAAAACAGAAGAGCAAATTTACTAAACGCAACTTAGTGTGCGACAGAGGCTCCTTTTATGTGGCTCACGTTCTCTATACCTAGTGTGAATTGGCCACGTTTTTTTCATTATTACACATTTGCTTCGATCATTGACCCGTCAAAAACTGCTTTACTAGAATATACAAACAGCTTGCACAATCGTTACGTGATATTCTAAATTCAAATTATTTCAGAATTTTCAGTAATGTGATTTTGCCCCGATGAGAAATCGGCTGCACCGCAATACGTCCTCTGAATACAACACTACGTGCTGTGACCAACCATTGGGTCCGTTACTGTCATAAATATTTGGGCGCTCAAAATCAGTGAGAGTGGAATTCACCCAGCTGCTCGGGTGAACCACTGCTGACAGATAGGGGAAAATGCACAACAGTTTTGATTACGGAATGCAAATCCTCGGAAATGTATGCGGCCAAGTGACCAAATGAATTGCGCAACCTTACATTTTAACCAGCATTATAATATCCAGCAGAATTGCAATTGAACGGACGAGTAATATACAACTGGAGGTCAATACAGTCTCAGGTAGCACTTTCTGCTTCTCCGTAGAGGAAATTCTGCAAGGCTTGTGGTGAAATCCATCAGGTGCGTCTTCTCTCTTATAAGGTCTATAAGTGTTTCATGTACCTCTGGTAACTGCAGTGAAACAGCGCCAGGTGTGAATAGGGGATCAGAGTAAATTTTAAGAAAAAATATAACAGTACTGAAATTCGATGGCTGCGGACCGCCCAACGAAAAGCGCAAGCAAATCTTTAAAACAGGTCGGAGACTAAGCGGAATGTATCATCTAGTAACGGTCTTTGAATAGACGAAAAAATTTCATTTCAGGTATCACGAAAATATGCTAGTCTTGCAGCACGAAGTTGGGAGGCCTTCCACTAGGTGCTGGGGTAATAGCCATGAGCGCACGCAGCGCACAGGATGATATTAATAAGCCCTGATTTTGATCGCGGGCACACAAAGTAAAAGTTCAAATGGAGTGACAACATTTCTTAGGTAACCTTTTTCACTTCACATAGAAGCTTCGTGTAATTATGCTAAGGATGCAAGTATTTTGGTCCCCTTTTCACGTCAGAATACAGCAAAATTATTTGTAGAACACACGCTAAAACTATGGATTCCCAAATCCCACTACCTGCCCACTATCTGCGCCTCGGCTAGCTGATTGGTATTGGTAACGTGGAGACTAATCCTTCAGTTAAAAGGTGCACCTAATGAGCGCATGTTACTAACGGAGTATCAATCACTCTCCAAAAGTGGTCGACAATGATCTCCTAAAAGCACCCCAGTTTTCTTGTGTCGCAACTAAATAATGGGTTGCAAATTGGTAACCCAAGTTTACAAATGCAGTTGCTTCAAAACATATTGAGTAAAATCTCACTGTGAAAACTTGATACATATGAAATTACAGAATTCCTATTGCTCTCATGCATTTGGAACATTACGGGGCGTTTGGGTCTGTAGCAGAATAAGCGTAAGCGCAATACTTTCTTCTTCCTTCGTGTTCGCTGTTACACTGAATTAACAGCTTAATTCTGCATTTTCCGGACATGATCTGGGAATAATCATGACAAAAATAAAATAACGCTTTGGCTAACAATCAAATGCTGCATGCTGTGCAACTGCTGTTCATAATGAAAATCCAAAAGTTCTTCTCCATTCTGAGAAAGGTAAGATTTGGAATTATGAAACATGCAAGTTGTGAGAAAACAAATCAGGGGTACTACAATCTGAAAGGATCAATCGGACAGACAGAATTATAATACAAGTTAGAATCGAAAATTTTCTAAATAAATATGAAAAAGAGTGTGGGTTTCAAGTTTTGGGAATTCGCAAGAGGCTGTAATAGCTGCAACCATTGTAATGTGAATAGTGCAATGGTACACCCCTTGGAGCCCGATGAAAGCATGTGTGGGGGTGACAAAATTAATGGTATCACGAACGTTCACTGGTTATGTTAACGTGAGCCGTAGACCATGACGTCCGTAAGCGCTCAATCATTACCAGTTGAGAATATATATAGTTTGTATTATATGTACACGGTGCACGTAGAATGCGACGTTTTTTGTGTGCTTAAAATGGGTAAAGATACTCACTTCCCAAAATGTTTTGCTTTCATAAACTCAAGTGCAATCTTGTGTGGAAAACAGTGAGTTTTGTTCAATGGCTTTCCAATGCCACGAGGTATTCTGCAGCATTACACTGCAGCAAAGTGATGTGCATAAGTCTGGGACTGCTTGTGCTTAAGTTTAACAGGTAATACAATAAAATATACAAGATTTCCAAAGTCTTTCTTGTCCCCCGATGTTCGAAGATAGAAGTCGTAATTCGCCAAAGGTTTTAACAATACGCTCATGAAGGGAAGCAATGCTCAACTAGATGAGCCACAAATAAACGTGCCAAATATCATTCTGTGTGGGTGCACGGTTACGCAGCCCAGTATTATCGACGCCCTGTTCTGACAAGCTAAATCAAATACACTCAGTTGACCTGCAATCCGTAAAATCACATGAGCAGAATACTTATTGGTTTGGATAGCTACTTGGGAGTAGTTAGTTTAATAAATTAAAATGGTTATCCCAGAACTAGAAGAGAACTTTCTCTAGATGAGTTGAACATAAGAGAAGAAGGTGATGATTTTCTGTAGTCTGGCTGCTCATTGAATGCTCCCCGATGTGGTTTGCCTTCATAGTGTTTTTACAACTGAATAAAACCTCCACTTTGTTTTGGTTTTGCTTTCTCGGTGTAAAAGCTCCCAGAGTCAACATGTATGTTAAATTCTCAGCAGCGGCGCAGGAGACCGTTGAAATGGTTAACCGCTATTTCTATTTACTCAAAGCACACTGGTTTACGTGTTCGGAAGACGGTATGTTGTCTTCTATATAGCGGAACAGTCTTACAGGATCGTTTAGCGCTATCTCTAATTTAGAGCTATTATGCATCATTTTCCTTGCAAAATAAATCATATTATATTTATCATCATACTGACAAAGGTAAAAGTTGCGGAAGCACACGTAAGATTCTGATTGTTACTCTCCGTTTTCCAAACAGTTGCCTGTATCCAAAATACGCCATCACACATCCGTGGGGCAGTATGCGCATTACCCACAAATCAATCCAACAGCTGGTGAGTTGTAATAGGGCCATACATAGGCTTACCAGCGAAAGCCGGTATATACATTAAAGGGGGGTGTACATAAATACAACAAAGACTTGAGCCGGAAATAATTTTTCAATAGTGTTTCGCCGTGCTTTCTGATGCGCTAAGATAGGCTTTTAAACAATTATTAAACTTTGTCTTTATAGCAACTTTTCCTTTAGAGCAATACAGGTCACTGTTTTAGTCATAATTTCCGAGGAAACTGATCCGGACGTAATCTTTGGGTAGCACGTTTAACGAGCCTCTCAGATTTCAGATACTTCCTCCTCGGTTTCTAGAACGAAAACTCGTTTCAGCTGATAGCTAACATGTTGCAGTTTCGACAACCAAAGGAATGTCGCAGTCAATGTATTTCAGCCTGTTTAGAAATGGAAATAAATATTCGTGACAAAATACTTAGGTCGCTCAAACTGGGAAAATGCTTGTTATCATAGCGCGCATAAAATTCACTCAGATGCGACCTTGGATATTCTTTATAAGCTATGCATAACCAGTTTGCAAGATATAAAACTCGGACAGTAACGAAAAGGAGCACCGCTTCATGTGCTCCCTTTGTTAATCGGATTAACCTTTTAGTGGTGGTTAAACATATTTCGTGGAACTCAACTCGAGTAGCGCGTGGTTGTATGGAAGTGATCACAAAAAGCTGGTGTGTAGCAATTGGTCAGAGTTCAGCCCTTGCGAATCGAAAAAAATAGAAGCAGCCCAGAATCAAAGTACATAACTAAAGCAAGAACTTGGCACTGTTATATGGTGGCGTACGGCAAGTGCTTAGATATAGTCTCCATATTCTCAACTAATCCTCGTAATTTTGATACCTTAATTGCATATACGAACAAGCTGATAAAACAACCCCGATAGTATCTCAAAAAGCTTTTCACACTTTTTACTCAACACTCCTCTCGCAGTTGAATAATTTGGTTGGAATTCACCTTCATTGAATTGCGAAATAATTAAGTATCTCTAAATTTTACGCTAGACACTGTGGTTTGTGCCTGATAAATACTTCCAAGTAGTTCTGTAGACCACACATAAATGGCGACACCAGGTCGTATAGATTATCAATGCATTCCAGATATTTGAGCGAACTTTTATCTGCGGTGCGAATTTCTCTAATTCGCCAACATAAAAAGTGGTTCGTTCGAGCTTGGTAGACAACTGAAATGTCGATGAGCACGTGAACAATGCAAATCCTCCCGAATTTCGTTTTAATGTCGTAAGGTTTATTACTAAAGTACGTTTTCTCAGAATGCTCATTTGTTTCGTCATTTTTCTAAATTTATAGCTCTCACACATCGTACCTTATGGAGTTATTCAGTTTAATTCTGGCTTTTCTTTGGTTCTGCCAGGTTTTCGGAGTGTATTTTGGTTTTTGCTTAAATCTGACATGTTCCACATAACCTGAAAAACCGCCTTTTCTTCTCGATGTTCAGCAGTTGTAGGCTATATATCATTTTACCTTCGTCACATGGTGCATTTTATTTTGGGACAGACTTTCATCTAACCATAGCTGGATACCCAAAATAGCCCTCAGCTGTTTTGCGGTTTGACAATGTTATTATAAAAATCTCGGACTGTATGTCATGGAGCGCCTGAAACCACACATTTTCACATTGTTGTTTCAGCACCTGTTATCTTAACCGTACCATGATGAATATAAATCAATATTGCGATTATCCTCGTATGTCGTTCTCTGACAATACAACACTTTGAGACACTTTTACAACGGTTGAACGAAAACGCAAAAAGCACGCGAGATTTAGTTTTCTGCTGAAAATGGCTAAGATAATGTTCTATCTCTTCACATGCCCTGACGCTACTGGGTTATAATCAGAAGACAAGAAGACGAGCTGAAAGAACTGTGTATTAACGCAATTACAAACTTCTGAATATATGATTCTCTTGTCACCGTATTTGACGGTCGATCCGCTGTCAACCAACCAGTGTGTCTTCCATGCACCCACACCGGTCCTCGGGCGGTTGTTCCTTTGTCTCGATTGATCGTAGATGGCCGTCTGTGCGCTTGTGTACGGGATGCCTTGGCCATGGAGTGGATGGGAACATTCGGTGTCCTTATTTGACCTTTTCCCGGTACATGATGAAATCGGATGTGATTCCGACGTGGGGGCATAATCGCACGGCTCCGTTCCACATGAATAATCCGCTGCGCAGTAAGCTGATGCGCAGCCGTATTACCTCCCCTTTCAATTTGATACTGTTTCGGACTGGTTGAACCAGATCGTATTTCCTCTTCTTCTTCTTCGGGCTAACTTGGAGCCAGTTGGGTCGTTTCCGTTTTCGATTGTGTCTTAGCTGTAAACCATGCGGTGCTGCATTTCTGACGTCCTTCCTCTTAGGTCTAAGATTATCGTAAGTAGTCCTAATGTTCCGTCCAAGCATGCATCCTGCGGGCGATTTCCCCCCGGAAGTGTTCGGGTTTTTGGAATTTCGGTACATCTTCAAAGATGATTGGATCGTTTTGCCCGACGTCTTCCTTCCTTCCACTTGAAGTAGAGCCCGTTTAAAGGTATCCATGAATCGTTCAGCCTGTCCGTTTGATTGGGAATAATTAGGCGAAAAATTTTGCGCGATACATTTTTCTTTCCAAAACTGTTTGAAGTGTGTTGAAGTGAATCGTGTTCCATTGTCGGCCACAGTCAGCTCCTGATTACTGAAATATTGCAACACTAACCAATTCATCGATAGAACAATGTGGCGCAGTATTCCGCAAAAAGAACACATCTGGCTATTTGTTGAATGAGGCCACCAGAGTGAGATATGACTGACCATTGGTTGGACCTGCATAATCCAAGTGAATTCTTTCCCATGGTTTCTTGCTTTTCGGCCATGGTTGTTCTAGACATCTTGGAAGTGACTCTGCCGTCATTCATTCCTCGTACTCATCTGCATCATTGTCAGCCAGCACGGCTTCCACAGTCTTGCTTGGTCTGTCTTGACTGCCATATGAATCATTTTGACCGTCGTTTTGATTCACGTTGCTTTGGTTGCCTGGGTCTTGACTGATCTGCTGCGTCAGGGTCTCAGCTGAAAGGACATTGTCTGGTGCTGCTGATATTGCGAATGCCTGCTTTGAAAAAATTTGCGACAATGTCTCGATGAACTTTGCTTGATACTTTTCAAACTGTGCTTGCGATTTTTCAAACTGCGCCTGTTGCTGTTGCAGTGGAGCTTGCATTTGTTCGAAACTGACTGCCATGATTGAGTTTCGAAATGAATATGACCCGTCGCCACTGTTGTTTTTCTGCCCTCTCTTTCGCAATTCTTATGACGCTTACTCATTACCCATCGACAAATTCAGCTATCATGACAACCGCGCATGCGACAACGAAAGCTTCTGAGCGTCTTAGGTTCCAGCAAATAGTATTAGTTAACGCGCTCATTCTATTATTCCTGGTGGAATATCGCTGCACCAGTAATATGCCCCAAGTCACCGTACTTGCGAAATAAACAGTTGCTGATAGTTCACCTCTGAAGGGCTGTCATATATCGGAAACGTTTTCGTTATAGGCAAGATTATTTTATAATTATCGTATGACCAAATAACAAAAAGATCAACTTGCGAAATACGGGTAACCAGGAAATCCTTGATTGCCGGTGTAAATCCGGCCTACAAGTAAGTAATCATTAGGCGTTAAAATAATTTCATTTCAAAATCTTGGGAAGCCACATACATTTTCCAACTAGTGTGAAGTTTTTTTTCCTTTTTTATTCGCATTTAATGTCGCGCGTCCTGAATCAATTATCCGCGAATTCATATACCGTGACAACGATCCCTACAACAACCAAGGCTTCAGGACAAGGCATGCTTTGGTTAACATTATTTTTCGTATGAGAACTCTATTCCTCCGCAACGTGCACACTTTTTACGGAAAATCCTAACCAACTTTGTCTCACTGTAGTTCAACAGTTCAACTTGCGTTGGATAACGGCCACGTGCCTTTCACCGATTGTAGTCGAGTAAGAGGATAAATGCGTTCAAATGCCTTTTATATAACGCTGGATATGTTTGCCGGAAATCTTGGTAAGCTGTGTTTAAGAAAAATTACAGAGTCGAGATGAACTACCTTGTCCGGCTGTCTCGTGATGTTTATTTTGAAAGTATCCCCGTGTGCTCTGAGCACCCCGAAGAATTCCAATGTCAGATGCATGCCAATAATGTCCCAATGTTGAGCCAAGAATTGTGGATCACATAAAATGGTAATCACCGAAAGCATATTACTCTATCTTTCGTGGAGCAGGCAATGCAAGCGTTGATCCTTTCTTCATTCTTTCTCTGAGAACCGAATGCGCAAGTTCGCTGTACATGGGAAAAGCTTATAAGGTCAACCACGGACACCAGCTCGGCATGATCACACAATGTGATGAAACATGCTGCATTTTCCTTCCAATAGTATATTAGTTGATGACTTTTGTTCTCTTCGATTGCTACTAACTTATTATGTTACGCTTCTGATTACGCCGGTTTAACTTTGATTATGATGTTTTGACCGATGTGTACGATTTGATTATTTTGCACTCTGAAATAGGTCCTCTGAATCCGAAATCATGACATGTTTTCTAAGACAGTTGAAAGTTATACAACTGCGCACCAAAAGAAACCTAAATTTCTCTTACTTACGCGTTTCCAGGACGTTACAATATTTGTGAAAATTCGGGGGAAACCATCCTGAATTTTGAAAACCCCATGGTCTGTGCGTCCAAACCAATCCCGCCAATTGACAAACATTTTGCTTTCAAGTAGGGCACTGTCTTATTATGTAAGCCCCATTATTACCTTGTTTAACAAACGTCTATAACAAAATCAACAGACTTAATCTAACATCAATTCGTGACTGCTCAGAAAAACTCATTACTACCAATGGCGCAAAAACAGCATGTGGTATTGTCATCAAAAAAAATTTTTCTTGTTTATTGTTTGCAGCAAACAGTTGTGATACAATACTTTTTCTCTGCTGAAGCGACCCGGCCAGAAATGCGCTCTGTTCCAACTCAAGTCCACTCAGTGATACTGGTGAAAGTTTCCTTAGGAAAATGCATGAAGAAACATTAGTGTTGAACAAACACGAAAGCTATAGCGAACTTGGTCACATAGGTGCTCAGATGTTATATATTACGGTGCTTCTTCGACCCCGCAAACGAATTTGCTACCCAATTAAATAATTTGACTTACCAAATTTCTATTATCCGACAGAATAATTGCTACTCAAATCCAACGATTTTGATATCAGGAAAATTTATATATCTGTATACAAATGGACTGGTCATATTGCCACAAATCATCATCATCAAAGACAGCGACACCGGTGTTGCCACTGATGCTTCACTGACTTACAGCCATAAGGTTTGTATAGTTATATATATATATATAGTTGTATTAAAAGCCCTACAAAGAAGAGGAGAGTGGGTGAGGGAGGGGTCCTAGTGCTGGCCTATGTCAAGCATACTGAGGTGCCTACACCTCCAACCGCTCAATCAGACAATCTGGAAAGAAACTGACAGCACGAACGCCACTGACGTCGATTAGCCGCCATTTCTTGCAACGTCTCCAGCCAAGCACAGACGGGGTCATGGGGACCCAATCCTGGAAGTCTCACCACACCAACAACACCCAAACTCTTCGTGATCTCTTTCACGCCTATTTGCCAAGTCATGTGCTGTCCACCTCGCGGTTTGCGCCATCCCGAAGGAGGCACGGAGAACAACACTCGTCTCGGTAGACGGTGTTTTGGCATGCGTAGCACATGACCGAGCCACCGCAGTCGATGATGCTGGATGTTTTCCCGGATTGAGGTGCCTGCAGCACAACCAAATACCCGTTTTCTAATCGCCTCGTTGCTGATACGCTGACGCCATCCNATTCATAGCCAGCAAAGGTTTTCCATTTTTAGTTCAAGTCCGCCAAAATTAGTCACTGATTTATTCGGACATCATGCCTGTTGTTCCCTACACGTTGCAAAAGAAACACATCATTATTATTTAATCGGGTACCCCCACTGTTTATGACATTGTCCCTTTTTGCGCAATCCCCGCTGCCCGCACACCCCCTATCATACTCCTGCCTGACAGTGAACGCATGATCATGCCAGACGGTATGCCACTCACAAGTTGGAAGTATACATAATATGTATATATCTTGTATATAAAAGCCCTACAGTGAAGAGAAGAGAAAAAGAGTGGGTGACGGAGAGGACCTACTACAGGCCTATGTCATGTATACTGAGGTGCCCACTCAAACAACCTCTCAATCAGGCAATCTGGAGGGAAAATAACAGCACGGATGCCACTGATAATGATTAGCCGCCATTTCTTGCAACGTCTCCAACCAAGCACAAGTGGGGTCGCGGAGACCCCATCCTGGAAGTCGCACAACACCAACAAAACCCAAACGCCTCGTGATCTCTCTGACGCATTTCTGGCAGGTCATGTGCTGTCCACCTAGCGGTTTGCGTCATCCTGAAGCAGGCATGGAGAACAACGCTCCTCTCGGTAGACTGTGTTCCGGCATGCGCAGCACATGATCGAGCAATCGCAATCGATCGTGCTGGATGTTTTCTGGGGTTGAGGTGCCTGCAGCACAACCAAGTACCCGTTTTCTGATTCCCTCGTTACGGACGCGCTGACGCCATCCGAAACCAGCCACGCTTCCGGGGTATCGGTGGTCGGAATCCTGGAGACGCCTGATATCATTATCTCTGCAGAGGATATATCGCACCCGTACAACAACACAGCCCTTGCTGTAGCCTTGTATACACGACCCTTATGATCCATTGATATGCCTTCTTGACGCCGCAAATGACGCAAATTTGCAAACGTGATTAGAGCCTTCAAAATTCTTGGAGTGACATCATCAGACACACTTTCCTCAGAGCTAATATAACTACCGAGGTATATAAGGTTTTCCACAATCTCCAGTGCTTCCCCTTGAATTATGATGGATATGTTTGCAGATGGCACGTTCTGTAGCAGGACTCTGCACTTTGAAGTTGGAAGACGCATGCCAAGTGATGGTATGATGGCGGTCAGTTTATTCAACAGGGTTTGTGCTTTGCTGTGGTCTTCAAGAATGAGGGCGATGGCATCTGCGTACCCAGGGTCGACAAGACTTTCGCCAACAACAATTTGGACACCGAGGCTTTGAAAACCATCCGGTGTTCGCCTCGTTGTTTGATCGATGACGAAGTTGAACAAGAATGGAGAAAGTGGACATTCTTGTCTGACACCACATTTAGCAGGGAATATTTTGGAGAGCTCACCATACCCCCACACTTGACCAAGAGTACGTGAATATAGGGATCGGTTTATGTTTACAAACTTCTGGGGCATACCCCGTTGAGCAAGTATGGTCAAAGGAGCTGATCGATTAACAGAATCGAACGCACACTTGAAGTCAAGGAATACCAGGATTGTAGTTCGTCTGTTCATGTGGCGTTGCTCTAACACCTGACGGAGTGCGAAGGTGTGGTCAACGCATCCCCTACCCGGAAGAAATCCTGCTTGATTCTCACGATTCAAGACTTCGCGTGCCAGCATCAGGAGACGAAATCCTTGTCACAACAGGCGTCAAACTAACACCTCTGTGGTAGCAAAATTCATCGCGAGTGCCCCTTTGAAAATGGGCACAACTATCGATTCACCTCGGTTGACTGGGACGGTCGCCTTCTCCCAGATACACCCAAATACGCTAGACAGGAATTAGCTGAGTGATCCACCAGAACGCGTCTCTGCGGCCTCTGAACCACTAGAGGTGCGCAGCCCTTTACCTTACGGAGAGCGTTTGGGCAGTCAGTTCGATCACAGTACTTGCGTACTGCGTCCTTGATTCTGACAGACAACATACATCAATACAGAGGGAATCCAGCGTACACACAACAGCCACCTGTTGATCTGCTTGATTCAGTGTGCGAACATCGAGAGTGGCTAAATAGACAGGCTTTCGGGGGTTTGAAACGGACGTCGAAGTTTTTAGGGTTGTAACGGAACTCGGACGTGCAGAAGCCGCAGCTGCGTGTGTTGTAGCGCGACCAACACGGTCAGTCCTAGAAGTCGAAGAAAGTGTTCGAGTTTGGATGTGGGAGGGTGAAAGAAAGAAAACCTGAAAGTCTAAGGAGAGGCGTCGGCAGTAACATGGTTTCGCTTACCCGCCCTGCTGTATGCAGAATAATTCGACCCGGCTGACGTCACCACGCGATGGCCGATGTGGCATGAGTTTATTTGTGTATGTGCAGTTCATGTTTGTACGTGGGCCGGGCCCTGCCAGGGCACCCATACCTAGACAGAAGGACGATTAGGGTCCTCAACCAAAGCCTTTGGCTCGAAAGCCTAACCGGAAAACGGCAGTGTTCGGCTGGAAATGGAAGTAAATTAATATTTTTACGGATCACGTCGCCATACAGGTTCGAACTCCCAACCTGGAGGGCCAGGAGGCTGTGTTCGTCGCACCTCTCTTCGTGACGGTATCTTTGTCTGTTTGTTCGAATTATATACACAAAAATTGAAACATACGCGGCTAGAGACTATAAATTCGAACAGTTAATTTGTAAACAGAGTAGACATAACTCAGTTTGTCACCGTCCTAACTGGTAATTATAAAATTGCATAAGTCGAGCTACCTCATACCAAACGATGTAGATAATTTTTGGCAATGTGAAACAGAATCATTTGAGATATAGCTGGATATGGAATAATTTTAATTTAATTTGTGAACCGGCCACATGATTTGGAGGACAATACGCTCATGAAAGTAGAACGGGTAATCCTCATTGTATCTCCGCATTTAGACAGTATTTTGAAAATCTCCTAGCATGGTGTGAGATCGCCTGGAGTTTTTAAGTGGACCATAAAAACAAGCGTATTTCTTAACACACGCTGTTTATCTCTGATGACTGGAATGATTATGTTTTGTCAAAAACTATGTTCTGGTATGGCCAGCATAAAGACTGCATCATCGATCCCCGGTTCGCAATGATTCCCCGTTGTTCTCCAGGATACCGAAGTCAGGTAAAACAGCAAGCCACAGATGGTCTGATTTTTTGACCTCAATGACTTACGACCAGATTTGTAATGCATCGGTCTCAATACGGGTGACAGGAGTGTGCTGGAATTGGATCGCGGCTCTCGGACCGCTAGAACAGCTGGTTACAATCTTGGCTCCCCCACAAAACTAATACAATATTTGTTCATTCTTTAATTTCAACAAGGTCTCAAGGCTAAATAGTGCGGTGAACCAGGTATCTCATTATTAATTTTCATCCATTGATGACTAAATAATAAATAAGGCACTGGCATTAAAATCTCATAGGAAGTCTAACCATGACAATGCGCTAACAACTTTCAACTATGTTGAATGTTGAAATCTGCAGAATACTTGACTTCCCACTTGCTCCGTTTCCGAGAAAGCGGCTAATACTCCGCTTCAAAGAGAAGTAAATTAACTTTGCAAAAATATGTTGCCGTTGCGCCAAAAATCCTGTGGAGCATAAAGCAGTAATATTTGTAACGTTGTGCACATCGAGTTGTACAGCACGACAAGTGCCCGTGTTGCACCATTTTTAAAACCCCAAGTGTGTTTGGATAGGCCAAGAATGATTTACGGCATATAGGGTGAACAATGATATTTGTTGGTCAGTATCATCGTTAAATGAAAAACAAACATCAGTTTACACGAAGCGCATCAAACATCTGCGCCAATGTCCTGAGGCGGACTTTATAGTAAATCCGTGGTCCTTGGTTGTTCAGGGGATTATACCCATTCCGCAGGTATGAAGTACAAACAAGTACCCACGAAATCCGCGGGCTATTCGTTCATCCTGTAACACAATGCCGAATGAATTCAAATGGTATCAAGGTTTCTTGTCTGCATTTAAAACTCCACCACCATGGTAATTTCCATGCAATTTGTTGAATTTCTCGTTTATCACATTTACATTAGGCTTACAGGTTTGAGGTTACACAGTATACTTGGACGCGCTTAGCAAACAAGAAAATAAATATCGATGCGATAAGCCTCAAATTAACTGTATTGAAATATATATACCACACATTTTATGCCAATTCACCGGTGCTAAAATCATGCTGGGACCATGAAAAACGTGTCTAATTTACGAGAACTCTCCGACTGAAAACAGATTTTTTCCAGTAAGCTAATTTATTTTATGATTGTTGGTAAAACGCTCACCAAAGATTTCAAAGTTGCAAATTCGACTGGGAGGAACCGCTGAAAAAAAGAGACTTGGTTCTCTCTTTCGGCGAGAATGTTGCCCTGGATTCGACTATTTAACAAACCTGAAGTTGGCATGAGCTGTTGAGTCATTAAACTACGGTCCGCGCCACCTATGTAATTAATTTGAAAAATCTATGTCCGCACCACAAACCCCCAAATGCTTAGAAATGACGCTGGGAGGAACGTGACAGTTTAGCTATGAGTGTCTGCATTGTCCTGTACAACGCTCTATTGCTACAAAACGAATAACTTGGTGTCTGTCTATTCAGCGACGAAATTCTAGGTATCAGAAAAGGGGAAAAAGCATTCTTGAACAAACTGATGTTAGCGTACTACCAAGCCAGCTATTTAGCCTTGAGGATAAAACAGTCGTTCAGAAGCTTAAAGTAGCGGATTGATTTTGATTCCAAGATTGAGAGATATCTCCAACGTTAGTGTGCTTGAATGATATGTTCGGTATACGAAACACTTAAATAATAATGTGTGAACGGATTCATGCCTTAAAAAAATGGAGGAAAGTGCTTACTTAAATGTGCTTTCCAAATGACCCCTTCACAGATAACTACAACAGTGATTACCTCACACCTAGCCTTCTCGCAAACTGTAATAATGCCATTCATCACTGAAGGGAATAAAGACCAAATAGTAAGAACAAATTATTTTTCTCTTAGAAGCCATAATTTCGACCAAGGACCTGAATCATTGCACCATTCTTCTGTGACAACAAGGACACCGTGAGCCAAGAGCTACAACCACCTTCCGCAGAATCCTGTCTTCAATGCCCCAGAGGTTCAACGTAAAAATCTATTCACCCATTGAATCCATCCGGACGAATGTCTGACAATCGAATTTTATGAATAATCTTGCAGCTAGTTACTATATCTCATGCGCTGAATGAATTGGGTGCACCCGCGCATCATTTTTCAGATGGCCCAACAATGTTGTGTTATCTAGAGATTACCGCGATAACAAACCCGGTGCGCGGAAGCTCACCTACAGGGTCGTGTGTTCAAAAATGAATGTGTCTGCATTGCTATCCGTTCCGATGTGTTACTACGAAATCGATGCATTCACATAACTGTGGTCAATAAACTGCGAGTGAAGGCTGAACATCAGTTAAAAATCTTGCCATCATGTACCGTCAAAAAAATCCGTAACTGTTTGTCCGCTTTACGAATTATTTATTTAAACCTCCACGTGTGCGCAGATGTCTTTTCGGCTGTCCAGGAATTTGTGCGATTGGTATTGGCGGCTACCTTTCGCTTGAAACCTTTTGAGTTCAATGTGTTTCAGAACAGCCATCCTTAATCCCCATTCGTGAGAAGAAGCCATTTCAATCCGTTGACACCGACAAGATGTAGCTGCCACCTCGTAGTGGTTCTGGGGATTGAGTGCTCTAATGTTCTCACTGAACACATCAACAGAAGCTTGATTTCACAAACGGCGAGCATGTGAGGAAGGCAGAAAGATGGCAAACAAAAAGGCGTCATGAGTACAAGCAGTTAGGTTATCAAACTGTCACGTGTTAAAGCCGTGTAGTCCTCTTCAAGGTGTTAGATTCAACATATTGGTGACCAGGTCACTCGTAGTGATAGAAACAATAATGCTGCGGCTACAACAAGAAACTTTCAATGGTATAGAGGTTGACTTCGACCGCGCTGTATCCTTTTGTATAATCGAAAATCTTCCAGAATTGCTTTCTGGTATATCTAGAAAGGCGCCTTTTGTGTTAAGCATCATTGGTAATAAAAACGTAATCCCTTGCAATCGGACTTATTAGGTTATTGCTACGGCAAGGATTATCACACTGCACTCCAAACAGCGCGCCACACTGTTCAGTTAAAGACAGAAGGCGCTGTCCCAGAAAAAGTTATCATATACCACCACTGTGGGCCAGAATTTTGAGTTACCAAATGGGAAGCGATAGCTTGAACCCCGGCCTATAGAGACGGTAAGCACCAGTTGCTTGCAAATAAGATTCTAGGGAGGCTCCTTCAATAGCCCTTGTCACAACAATCAGATATTTGACTGCGAGTTAAAAGGCCGATTGAACTTAGATATCCGCGCTGCGATCGAAATAAATAACACTTTGCTAAATCAAAGATTTCGTTGCCATGCTAAACTATGTTGGAAATAGAAAGCCTGAAAGAACAGCAACTCTGTTGCCACTGTAATCACATGTGCCTCGTATCAGTTGAAACGGCAGACCTGCCATAGAAGGCGCCAACCAATGGGTCGAAATATGTAAGACACGAATCAATAGTTCGCTTGTAAAAAATTTTTAACTAGATACATGCGTCGAATGCTTGGAAGTGATTTTTTGTTCTCCTGCAGCACAGTGTTTGCAGACAGCAAACGCGGGTAAATATAATATAATTGTACCTGCCCAAATAAAAACGAAATTCGGCGGCAACTATCCATAGTGAAATGTATAGCGTCAACATAATCGGGCAGCTTGTATTGTGCCTAGACGCCGGAAGGTGAACAGTCCCCGGCGACGCATCTTATAAAACTCATCACTGTGAAATCGAAAGAAGAGTAATATCCTGCAAAAGGGGCATGTAAACGGATGTACTTATCCTTGATATAGACAAATTGGTAGTTAATAAAGACCGCAACCAAATAACTGCGGCATAGAAGGTGCTGTTGTACCGCTTCCTGAAGGTTGGTTGAAGTCGGTGAAAACACAATCAGTAAATTCTAGGCCAATTTCTTCGTTCAAAAATGAGGTTTCGGTTTTATCTGCCACTTTAAAGAGTGTCTAATATACGGACAACGCTGCCAGTCCCATAATAACCATCTTCTGTGATGTGCATGCGGAGGTTGACCCAACTGACTGTCAGCATCACTGGTACTTTTGGGCGGGTTGGTAATTTCTTAGGGGGAACAGTCTCTCAGGTTCACCGCATCAAATGTTGCATTCTCTATGCCACTGAAAATTCCAAATTGATGGATTTACATAAAGGTTGCTACTGCCCTGAACGCCTGTGTCGCCGAGGTATTTGGTAATTACACCTTGGGTGTACAAGCATATTAACATGATCAGTTTCGTGAAATAAATTTAAATACACCTGGCAAACTTGCTGACGCGCAAGTCGCAGCTATTTGGCAGATTGCAAAATGTGTTTCACACCCGCAAATCACTGCAAATATAAGATCATCCTTGTTTACCAAGTTTCGGATAACTCATACATGATCAGCGAACCGAACACTCTACGTAGTTTGAACTCGCCGGGTTAAGCATTTTAGATGACAATGAGCCAATTTCCCCAAAGGCACATTACTTGAACATCAGAAAGGATGTGGAATCATTATCAGCGGCTTAAACAGTAATATGCCAGTGCAATAGGAAGGCTGTTTCAGGCAAACACAGTCATGGTGATCACTATTCTCCTCCTGTATGCAGGCTTTAGGACATCGGCGGTGAGAGGCAATATCGGAGATTGTGCGGTTTTAACTGTTAGACGAAAATTCCCACAGATGATTAAAACTTCCTCGCTGTCCGGGATCTTTGCTTCACGCATGATCGCTTCCTGTTACAGGGGATATTTTCTAACTAATAAGGCTGCACGTAAAGTACTCAGGTGAAGAATTGGTCTGCATAATGATTGTTTAATTAGAAAGCATTATGCGCAAAGCCGTGCTTCACGCAGCGCAATAAAATCTACACGAAGACGATAATTACATAGTGGGGACAAGGTTCATTATCGCCAAAAGGTGACGCAAGCCAAATTAGATACTACCGAAATGCAATAATTGGTTAAAAGTTATTGACTCATTTTGGGAACTGAATCCAATGACCTTCTTCTGAGCTTCTGCGTTTTACCCAAACGAAATGAATTTTTTCACTTTGTATAATTATTTATACGTATCATCAGCACTTAATTGTATGCACATGAAATTTTTTTCATAACGCAATCCGGCAACCGATTTGCCATCATTGTTTCCTTATTATTGATGAACCTCTTAGAGATTCGCCTGTGTGTCCATAAGAAATATTTTGTTAACCATCTAGTGTTTTACCAATAGACTTTCAGTTTTTTAAACGTGATGCTTATATTCATCTTCTCACCTGTCAAGAGCAATGCGTTTTGCTTACTGCCAACAGAACGTTAAGATTTATATTCCATGCGCCACAAAGGTAAACTATTGAGTAGCGCCGCAGTGTGTTTTTCCTGACCTTCGGCCAAATGGCGGTAGAATGAACGCAAACTAAGAATACGAAATAGCGCCCTTTCGCAGCATGGATAAAACCAAGCTTCTCTATGCAACAATTGTAGTCATGAGCGTACCGTTTTGCTGAACAAAAAACTCAATAAACTATGCTGCGGAATACAACAACAAAGTCTATATCTTGGGAGCATGAGGGTATAACCAATAAATGCGCCTCAAAAAAGGTTCAAATGTTCAAACCGTGGGCTTATCGTTTTAAGCTTATATTCTAAAACCTCCTCTAAGTCTGTTTGGACGGAGTTTCTCTTGTTTCACTTAGAGGACTAACTGTCATTTGCTTCTTGGTTCCCATCGTCTGGTTTGTGGAGTCATCACGCGTCCTGGCGTGATGAGTGTGTGTACTCCTCCCTGTTCGGTTCTCATGTATGTCCTTGCAATAACTGAAACCGGCAAACGATCATGTGAAATCACGCCTACTTTAAAATTTTGCGAAGCTGACGTTATCCTTTTATCGACTTGTTGTTCAACAAGGCTGTATTCCTGTCACGATATTGACGCATGATTGTGAGCAAGTTAAAAAATGATGGGCTTAGAAGGCATCGGTGCGAAATTGATTTGCGGCAGAAATTGAGTGGAGCAATAACCGTTATATCGTCACCCGTTTATCCTCCACTGATACGGCTCATATACCATATACGGCTCATACCATACTGAAATTATCCATAGGTCATGACAAATCGTGATCAGAAGTTTGTAACCCGCTCGTGAAATCTTAAAGAGCCTCCAATCATATCGGGTGAAGCGAGCGAAATAAATAACTTGTCCTTGATCCAAACATCACAGTTTTGTTAGTGTTCGTAAGCAGAAACAATGTGAATTTCCCCATTTGCATATACAATCATTTTTCATTCATGGATAATTAGCTCTTGTTTATTAGACACTTTTTAATATGCTCCACTTTAGCTAGATGAAGACAGTTCGACACGCGCCGGTACTGGTATGTTTGTGGATATTCCACGAACCCTGAACAAGAAATTTTAGTGCTAATGAGGGCTTTTTTGGAAATGTTGTTATCTCTGACACAATGACAAATAAGATTGCAAATTGTAGGATTTAAAATCTTACAGATATGGGTGATTTGTTAGTCAAAGTCTTGCGCGTGCATAAATTGTCCGCGTTCAATTTAAACAGTGTCTATTGTGCCTTTATTTGATCGCACGATACAATAACCTTTGCTTAGAATATTGTACTGTGAAATTCAAACTGTTGCTCTCGATAGACAGATACAATACAATAACCACCGAATATTCAATAATGTTCGCTACGGAGGCCACCAGATGCCTGATATGACGCGCTTCCCAGAAAACACTTCGCATTACTGGGTGGAAGTTGAGTGAATAGACAGCCGTCCAGCTTTCAGGGCAATGTAGGTGCAGTCAAGTTGTTTCTCCAGCAGATCACGTCGGACAGCATACACCCATATATTATTCTTATAAGTAAAATTGGGAACTCCGACTATGCCAGGATTCCGAGTCTCTAAAATCACAATGGTTTGTCTCCATGAAGCCACAAGCCACAAAGTGGCGCGTGCCACTGTACGGAATGTCAAATATGAACTTTAGAAGTTTGTCACACACCTTCTTAAAGTACGAGCAGATTAGGATAAGTTCTTGAAAACTGAGCTTTATATAGAACAATCCGATTAGCGTAAGCCCGTTTTCAAAAGAGGTCGAGTCGGTGGATGAGTCCTAGGAGCGCTTCTTATTCTAGCAGTGCAGGGATTTGTATTTTGTTTCACATTGCAGCAGTTGTGAAAAGAACGGATCAGCGCAAAGGCCTTTGTAGTGTCAACAGTTGCGAACCGATAGCGGATGGACGGCAATCAAGTCATTCGCCCCGACTAACACCCCAATTTCACTACATCATTACGTAAGCGGGCAGGAAATTGAACGGAAGATAGTCGCAAATATGAAAATGGACTACATTTGGCAAGATATGTTTTCCATCACATGTGTTCCATTAACCAGATTTAGGTAGTAAACGAGGACTACTATTGCTGCCTTATCGGCCGATGATTCCAAAAGCTCCATGGTGGTAAATTCTTTGGGTTGAGTTGTCAGCATAAATACCAGTCCGTCCCTTTGCAAGACCGTTATCCAATGCAACCCTCAACAAATAGTGTGTACAGTGTACAAACATTTGCCACGCCGAACGCTCCTGGAGTCCCATTTTTTGTGCCTCCGCGGGTACGTCGACAAACACAGCACGCATGATGCAAGCAGACACCGTCTCTGTTTTGCACTTAAAGCGCGGACTATAAACAAGCAGACAATGAACATTATGGAAGGCCCCTTACCAGAGGCACTGGACAAAAAAGTGTTTCAGGTTAAGTCGATCATGTAGCCTGAAAATCCCTAAACTAAATGCGCGAATCTTTAAATGATTAGACGTCAGCGATTATTTTGGAACTCCAAACATACCCTGACTTTGAATATATTACGTGTAAATATTCATGTATGAATCCTGATACGTTCTTACAAGTGGTATCTGGGAAACAAAATAACTGCAGTAGCTCATATATACATATAAGTATACTTATAATATTACTTATACACATTTGTGCCTTCGACAAGTGAAGCTCTACAACCTGATAGCAGATATCTTTCACTCCGTTGGGCATAGTGCCTGGTGAGACTCATCAAAATCAGCATGCTTCATCACTTAAGAGTTCGGGCATGAATGAATATGATGGGCGCCACGTGAGCTAAATTAGGCTGGGGTGATTTGAGAAGGCATCCATACTTCGTTCATTGCAACGGGAGGACGATAACACCTCAAATCTGGAAACGGCCACTCAATTGCCGCAGTAGATGGCGAAAGGCTTTGCTTATTTTCCACAGACATAATTGGGTACCGCCTGAATGCATTGAGCAAAATGTCTAGAAAATGTCTGGATGAACGCAAATGTCTGCATGTTCGCCAGATTAAACTATGTTCATAAACAGGTGTGGATCACCCAGCAAACGCTGGAAAACATCCTAATAACGCGAAAACTATACCACCATCGAAAGTAATTGGAATGGGGTGCCGGGTTCGAATTGTTTAACAATTTAGGCTGCATCTAGATCTCTTTTCAAATACATGAAAATAAACTTGATCAGTCTCTTCCAAACTTCCTCACCGGGGAGTCAGAAACTCCCAGTGCTTGGAAAGCAGTGCACTGCTTTCCGTTTCCAAAAGAAGCTATACAGTGACGCCTAAACTATTTGCATATATTGGCTTCCATAATCCAGTTATATATCCGTATAAGTGCATAAGGGTGCAAGTTTGGAAGAGGTTGTTTCACATACTCCTTGCTCGTTGACACCGTCCGTCTGCACATCATGAAAACGTAAAACTCCCTCCCTAGTTAAAATAAACCAGGTAGCACCGTAATCCTTATCGATAGATTCCGGTAACTTCATGATGCTCTAATTAGGTAGCATATAGCGCGCAGTGCATGGGTTTATGCTCAGCGACTCTTCGCTCCAAACGGTGAAAGGACAGTAAGATTTCGACGTAAATTCAACAGTCGCCTGATCTTCAAACTTCCCAAGAAAATTTACACCTGGTTTGAAACACAAACTGCAAATACATAAATTTATTCCCGAATTTATCTTAAGGTGTGAAATAAGTGAGCAAATATTCTTAACTTCATTTAGTCATATATATATATGCTTTATATTTTCCAATACTGATGAATTACTCATGGAAACTAATTGTGTCGTAGTTCTTTGTTCAAACGATCGTTGAATTCAGCGAGCTTAAAAGAACGCTTGATATTTTCCAATACTGATGAATTACATTGAACTGAAATTGAAGCAGGTTGTATTTAGTTCGTCTGACTGGCATTGCCAACATGAATGAAAATCCGATTATATTTGAATTTTGGTTTTGACTTCAAGAACGGAAGAAATACCTCACCCACCATGGATGAAATTTTAACCCTGGATGGTTTTTGCTAACTTTATCACGGGTTGCTTGTAAAAGTCGATCAAAACCTTAGAAGAGATCCCTTCTCCAGAACGAGCGAAGGGTGAAATGAGACAGAGGAGGTCATAATATGCTGATGTACACATACAGACGTATGTGGAGCTTGCGGAGTGTGAAAGATCATTGTGGATATTTGTAATTTTGTTTATATATTAGGCTTCTCAATACTTGACTAATTAACATGACCGCCTGTTTTCTGGACGAAAACACATTCGTTTAACTCATTGTTATATGATAGTTCAAAAAGATTGCATTCAACATATGACGAAGCGACTTCCTGAAATAAGTACAAATGATCTTCTTGTTGTGAGAGGCAGTGAAGTGTACGTAGCATTATTCCCTACCAACAGATGTGTACCTTTGTGTCACCAGATGATTCATCATTTTCAACGAGGAGAGAGGTGCCATCTTATTGCAAGCTGAACAGATCATCTCAGTATATTTTTGCATTGCACGTATAATTATGCGCTGGTGTCAGGTAAAGTCAAACAACAATGAGGCCAAAGCCAAAGCAAAAGTACAGATTGGTGCATAGCCACATTTTCAAAACGAGGGTTTTGGAGATTCGTACGTTGATATATAACTCCCGATTATTAACTTCCAAATTGCGGTCGATTCAGCCATCTGTATTGAAAATAATGTTTCTAACATTTTTCACAATATCTGAGTAGTCGATGGAGAAAATATATGCAAAAATTAATATTTTGTGTATGCTACAACAATGCACATTTTATATGAGCAATTAAGCAAAATTAATTCAAATTCGTTCGTTTTCAAACGGATTTACAAATCCGACTGACCGAGTATAATTCTAATTACATAAGCATCTTACAAAGAGTAATTTGTGTTAACAATTCCGATTAAATATGCGGGACGGATTCACGATGTTGCTGATGAACTTGCGGAAAATCACCAATTTTTGTTTTGTGGTTAACAAACATTTGATCAAAGACCCGTTAACCCACAATCAGTTTTCATAACTGGACAACAGTTTGCTTGAACATTCCAGCTACATAAGTGGTCTGTGTGTATCTCGGCGTAGTCAGTCACACGCGATTCATAATGCTTTCATGTATGTTTAAACTGTTTTGTGTCATCGTCGACAGGTTAATCGTCCCGTCGGATTAGTTGCGGTTTTCTGCAAATTCCCGCATCCTTGTTTTTAAAAAAAGGTGACAGTTTCGGAGTCACCTCCGGGTTGGATTTAGGACAGGCTTACTATTTTTGATACGCAACTGGCTGATGTCTATATAATTCTTCTGATTTTCAGAGTTGTATTGCGAAATGAAATGAAAATTCGTTTGTAGGTTATCAGTCATACGTTTCATGTGGGGGTTACCGAAAGGTATCCAAAGTGCGAGTGCTTGAAGCGGTGCACTAAATATTTTCATGTTGTTTGTGAATAATAAGCAAAAGCTCTCCATAAATGTACTTAACCTAACCCAAACGAATTACCTGACTACCATGTTATCCTCCGCTGTGAAAGCAAATGATTTGTACCATTAACTCAAAACGTCACAGGGGGCACAGCTCATTCTATTTGGTGTGCGCGGCGGATCAAGTAGGTTTGGATAGAAATATATACGTTAGTGTATACTTGGATATAAGTGACAGCGAACCAATGTTAATGCATTAGGTTATTTCGTTTAAATGTTGCTGCAAAATCTGTCATAATACAAGGTAGGGTGACCAAACATGACGTCAAATGCGCACACACAGAAGCTGTTTCACTTTGCGGCAGATACACCCACAACATGTGTACGCAATTTTACTGTTGCAGCAATCACATACATTCAATTTTATTGTGTGCTATAACCAGAGGAGGTGGCAGTGGCATCGATCGTGAATGCCAGTACTCATTACTGTTTCAAAATGGAGACGACACCACAAATCTACTTGACAAAAATTGAAAATGATTATGACACTGCATTTCAACATATGAAAATGTAAAAAGGCTTTAATGTACTGGATATGCGTATGATAAACTGAAGATATTTATTTGCAAACTACATGAAAGTCATCTCAGTTGGATGAGTGGTCCATGTTTTATTTAACGCAAACTGGCCTGCGATGTATTTCCGAAGTGTACTGTATTGTGGATAAAGACCGGTCAGATCATTATCCTTACATGTCTAAGCGCATATTCAAACGCAAAGAATTGATTTTCCTACCATGTAGACGAAACATTCTTGCCGAACTCGTTGACCTTTTAGGAAAACAATTTAAAAATGAAGCGTTCTTCTTTCTTTGTGTTCAATAGACCCTCAGCTTGACTCCTGATCTGGAATTGGCAATACTAACAATGATGCCCTATGAGCAGGGATACGCTAAATTGGTTTCCGGTACCGCTGATGCTTTAAGTAATGTTTGCATACAACTGAGTTTCCCACGCAGAGAAGAATTGAAACTATACATTCTCACTTAAGTGGCCTAATGAATAGTCATGTTCCCCAGGTGTCTTGTTCATTCGGTAGCCGCTGGACTTTGAGTGATATGTTACAGAACCAGCGGGTTTTGCGCAACATACAGATTTTAAGTGAGCGGTGGTCAAGAAATCTGTCTTTATTTTTTGTCTATCTTTATTTTCCTTCTTTTTCATATAGCAGAGTGTACAGACGTATGCCTTCATGAATATACAGAATCTCACCGGTCCAGAAGCACTCCTAACACTTCTGTGGAACGAGCCCTTAGATGAAGCAATAATCAATAAATCATTCTGTGTTGCAAATCAATTGTTCAGTCCCATAAACAATAATATGTGCTATCGGGCCCAGTGCGATGCTGTTTTACATTTGGATCCACAAACATCTGACAAACGTTTTCTAAACATTATCAGGCACAATTAAGCAAGTTACCGCTTGTTACTACCAAAAAGGGGCCCTTTCATCGAATTGAAATACTGAATTATTGAACACGAGTGCAACATCACGTGTCTCAGGGAGCTTACTACCAGCGCAACATCTGCCCATTTCACGTGGCTTCCGAGTTTCCTTATTTGGTTGTTTTTGATAGATTTGAGTCGTTTGTTTGCTATAATACTCATAAGATGATTCAAATAGGTTGAATAATTATTGAACTGCCCACCATTCGGCGCTTCATAGCTGACCCGTTGTCGGAAAAGCGTCTCTTTCGTGCGTGCAACATACTAATTACAGGCCAACACAAATCCTTTATATGGCCCATTGCGGTTACGGTACGGAACGAATAAGCCAAATGAGGCTGGAATTTTGAATGCCTTACTGCACTTTCCATGCACAAAACGATGTCCTTATCGTTCGCATCTGAAAAATATATTTCCGGCAGCGCCACAACTGACGTCAAAGACAAACTCGTTCATGGCAGAAGGTTGATTATAAGAATGTCGAAGTTCATAAATGTTTCCCTTGAAAACTTCTCCACGTACGTACACCCATGCTTTAAACCTGAGGTGAGTGCTACAGGCTCTGCCACCACGAAGCATATAATTTTCGCAGAATTGAATAATCACCAGGCAAGGTTTTTTCATAGCGTGTCCATCCAGTAGACCAACGTATGCCTAATTAGTGTGATTTGTTTGGCAGAAGGTGATTATAAGAATGTCGAAGTTCATAAATGTTTCCCTTGAAAACTTCTCCACGTACGTACACCCATGCTTTAAACCTGAGGTGAGTGCTACAGGCTCTGCCACCACGAAGCATATAATTTTCGCAGAATTGAATAATCACCAGGCAAGGTTTTTTCATAGCGTGTCCATCCAGTAGACCAACGTATGCCTAATTAGTGTGATTTGTTTCGAATTTTTCCAATGTAGTCTTGTCCAGTATAAGAAAGTGAAACTTTTGTGAACGACTTTGGTGTTTAGCGATATTCACGCTGGTTCCACTCCACTTTGATAAATTGTCGTCTTACCCTGAAATAGTTATTCGCGTGGACACACAAAGGGGATTTATGCATAGCAATCTACTTTTTTCTTATCGAAGCTCCTCTGTATTGTAAAGCAAATGTTGCGCAAGGATTATAAATTCACGAATCTGATACTTAAGCCGAGTAGATGGCAACCAAAAGCAAATATAACCATCGTGCTCTGAAAGTTAAGGTGTGGATTCCAGAGCGATATTAGTAAATTTTCGAGGAATTTGCACCAGTTAACAATTACGTCGATCAAACGTTTCGAAGGACACAAGCTGAAAGTTATGCATAAAATCCGACTGCAAGTCTACAAAACACAGTCTCCAAAGTGGAATATTGAGTCAAAAGCGATTGAATCGTCTCCAAAGGCGATTTCTAAGTAGGCAATGATTTTGCATTTACCGTACATTCAACACCGAAGAAACTAATGTTTTAGAGTATCACGCATGTTCGCCAGGGCTAAAAAACGACCAAAACGACCAAAACACTTCAATTATAACGGATATTTCGGAGGTTAAACCTTTCTCATTAATTCAGCCAGAACCCTTGTTTTCTAAATTGAATTTTTGAAATAAAGAACGAGGTTTTCTTTTGACACTGATGTTTCTGTAATCCCGTTTAAATCATACGTCAGATAAGGTCTCCGTTTCGGACGGGTATACCAAAGTTTTTGTAATAGAAATTGAAACGACCCACCGGGAAACAATAACATCCAGGAGCGTAGAGATAATGATAGATCAGTATACTCTACACGAACAAATTTAAGGTGTGCTGCGTTTTGTTATTGAAATCATCAAAATCCGCCGTTCCCACAGAGCCGTGCCATAAATAAAGTCATCCGTCCAAAATTCTGCATCAATTCGGACGGTAACGTGTACATGAATCAGTTTGCTTGGTACAAAAAATTGTATCGCCAGCTTACTTACGGATAGTGGTTTTGTGCATCCAAACGGGTGGGGCTTACGCCATGCGTGTACAGATTAAGTAGAATAGTTAACAATATTGATTACCTAACGAAGAAATTTGGTAACAAGCATTAGCTTGATCTGTGCAGGCATGACAGTTGCAAATACGCCATGCGCGTGAGACAGATTGTGGCAACACAGGAAGCATATAAGTACTTGAGGAAGAGCGGTATTCTACAAGGCTGGATAAACAATGATGCACAAATTATTGATTGTTCTCCTCTGCGTTTTAGAATATTCAGGTGAGGCAATTTTGCTGAAGTGCAAGTCTTTGACTACATGCTGAATTGGTTTCAACATCCTTTCGTTGTCATTATGAATTCCACATTTGAAATCATTCTGAATGTACAGGCACAGTTCAAGCAGTACTGGCGTAGCAAACTAATACCAATGAACGTCATCTACCTTATACAACCGACAAAAATCGGGTCCCGACATAGCACATTTATGTGTGTAATTATTAAGTTGGCTGATAAAAATTATGTTGTTTTCACAAAAAGCGGGGGCCGAAAACCAGACGGAACCACGTAAGTGTATATTCGTTTGTTTTCCTGAAAAGGATGAGCAAGTAACAAGATATTTAAACGCGGGACCAAACGCAAAACCTGGTATCGAAAATCATAGCGTGATTGCGCAAAAACATTTGACACCCGATGTGTAAATTAGTGGGGTTTTTTCTTGAAGCGACTGCGGAAATTTCATTATCGCGACATTAGAACCCCTGTCATCAGGTCAGATGATTGTGAGAGCGTTGGATTTATGGACGGTTTGTTGACGAAATTAGTGGTTAATCATATTAATTTTGAAAACGCGATTGGAAATGAGTTTTCCCGATACTGTACCTTGTGGTTGCAAGCACTACGACGTGACTAATAACTCTGGAGACTATTGTTTGCAACCAATAGCAAAACGTGAAATACCCGAAAGGTTAGGTAAGTTTGGCGCCACCAGTTATGTGAAATTTGGAGCCTACATATTCAGCTCGTTTGACCACAGCGGTGCGTCTTTCGCCGTAGCACGTTACCTGAAAATGTTGCCAATAAATATAATCAATTATAAATGGAATACTTCAACGTTAACAATAATTTTGTCGACCAAACAATGAAGAGGAATGTTTGCGTTTTCGGTATCGCGTTCTTCACAGTCAATTTCCATAAAGCAACATGCAGCTTTGATAATTTGCAATAAAATAATCAATTATAAATGGAATACTTCAACGTTAACAATAATTTTGTCGACCAAACAATGAAGAGGAATGTTTGCGTTTTCGGTATCGCGTTCTTCACAGTCAATTTCCATAAAGCAACATGCAGCTTTGATAATGCTCTCAGGCTGATTATGTACAAAATCCATCTAGGTTTTCCCAGTCGCAAACAGAAAGTTATTACTCATAAACATCGCTTAAATTATCCCCCAATTTAATGACATATTAGCACATAATTCACCTTCAGATGGTTTCAGCTGAAAGTGGTGCGGGAAGTTATTTGATATTGTGTGATCTTTAGAAATAATCAACAATGTGTGATCAGAAAATTTGGGTTTCCATTTACCTGAAAATACGCAATCTTGTCGATATCTGGGCCCGCAAATTATTTTTGTTTTTCACAGAAAATGGATTAAAACAATTGGATGGTAATGGGCGTTGTTGCCGTATTCAAACTGAGCGCGCTGTGCTCATCTGAATTTTCCGCTATAGAATATACGTAATTGTTGAGGTTGGCTTGAGGAAAGAAAATATTGGAACTAAGGAACTCCACTAGAAGTGAAACGCCATTCTTAATTTTGCCCATTCATCAGCCCTCGGTTAGTCAATGCTGGAATTAATGCCTTCTTTCCGGGACAAATGCTTCGTCAACATTTTCGGTCTAACAAAATATCATCTGAATAAACCATCTGATCTAATGCAATCACTACATCCCAACCATGGCCTTTTTCGTTTGAACACACGATCAGCACGGAAGTACTTCATTTGAGCCAACATTAATGACCAGTGGTTCACAAATGTAATGTGATCAACACAGCAAACTGGTCCGCTGCGTACGCGGATTTAGAGTATATATTTTCAAGTCCGTGTTTTCAATTTATGTGTGCACAGTATCCTTACTTCCCTGAGCCTTATATCTGACATACTCAAGTGCAAGAATGCTTGGGCACAGGTGCGTTTGTTTTCAATTTTTATAGTTGGTAGATGATATCGTATTAAGTGAACCAAAAGAGGATGGTTAGACATCACGCTTATGTATACCGCAAACGTCAACTTTAGGAGAAAACAAAGTTCTTCGACTTAACCTTTGGTAACCATGATAAAAATTATGACACGTTACGTTCACTCAATAGAAAACTAAAAATGAAAATATACGCGCTAGCTCACTGAAAAGAATGGAGGAAGGAAGAATGGAAAACGTGAGCTATAGAAGCATTTAGGCAAAAGCCCTGTTTTTCACCAAGAAGTACGTTTAGTTTTACAAATAGTTGGATGTTTTGGCTTTGTGTTATTTCTGTAACCAGCCAAATAGCCTTCACTTGTAAATCAACGCGTCTAACAGGTACATTACAGTTTCTCACATGACACTGCTCAGCTTAAAATGCATGTAGAGCCAAGGTTGAATTCGCACATTTGTCCGACAATGCGCTTTTGATTGACAAAGCTTCAACCGTTTATCAGGTTAAATTTCTCAGCCAATTTCCCGGGAAGCAATAATTATCCCAAAGCCGTGCTGACCACTACTATTATAGAACTGGTGCGTGATTTTGTAAACATTTTATGACGCTTTATGTTTATTTCGAGCTTCCTCTCCACGTCTCGCAATTTGATTATAACATCACAGCACTTATGTTTATCTTGTTGTAAGAAACCAAATGTTGGTGCTGTATGCCCATTTAAGTTCCCATTTTTATTGCAGTCCTTACTAACATTCAGTTACGTTGGTTTTCACCTACTAAATCATCTTTCTGTCCATTGCAATTAGTGATGTTATGTCCCGAAAGTAGTAAGTTGTGTGGTTTACTAGAAATCATGAGAATACTTCCGGAAAGTGTGGGAGGTAACTGATGAGTAGAAGTGGAGTCTGAAATACCGAAATATTTAGGAGCGCTCAGGAATCTCACAGGACGGGACTGTCACCTGAACATTGCATGCAGAATTTAAGACATCAGACGCAACTGAATGGTCATGTTGTTTTGCGAGAAAAATGGGTGTTCCGAAATCAAGTTAGTTGGACCATGTTAGTTTACCAAACGCTAGGCTGTATGGACAAAAATTATTTTTGCTTATATTTGTCAAGAAAATTGTATGCAGCAGACTACCGAATTTCCTGCTACTCGAAAACTGATCAGATCACTAGAAAACGAATAAACAGTGGATGTGAGCCACGTTGTAGATGTTTTGGAAGAAATATATGGAACGAGCAATTTTGTAAGTACCGGTGGTTTCTGAAAGACCGAATCCCACAGCCTGTCTAAATATTAACGAAAAATTGTACAACGGTCGCATGCAAAAATCAGACACAGTAAGCGCTGAAGAAATCTTTCTCAGTTGGCGATTATGCGAGCACGATTTTAAGTGCAGTTGAAGATGTTGCTCGGACGTTTTTGTGTTTGTTACAAGATCACAATTTTTTCTTCAATATAGAATTATTCGATCCGCGCTCGCCAAGAATAATACACAAATACGAATCTCTTCAGTGTGCCGATGGAGTGAATAATTTTGCCTCAATTTGACAATCTGTTCGGTTTTTGTATTGACATTGTGTTTACACTTCCCGAATTATTGGTTCTAATTGGGAGACGTCCAGTAAACAAAAGACATGCTATGAATAATGACACATGGCTTCTTTAGCATAGCGGTACCCATTACGCCCTTGGTCACTACCAAAGGGCCCCTCAGCTGGGAAGCGTCAAAAGTTCACTCCAGGCATGACTCAAAATATTAAATCATTATCAAAGTCCACGGTCTTTGGATATACGAAATGGTTTTTTTATTTGGTTCACTGCAGCTACCCGCTAGAAGAAATCCTCGGTATATCCTTGTTCATGCTATTTGGTCACCATGTTTCTCCATTCAGTAAATCAATTCGATTTTGGAGCTCAATCACAATATAGCATAAAATTTACGCGCGGCACTCAAAGGAGTAAGATGGTTCGACACAACTTTAAAAAGTGAACCCAGGCGGGAAAATAACCCTGGTCGGACATTTGAGGTGCTGCAGAGGCACCGCATTTGAAGGAGTTTGCCCGCACTGTTCACTCCAGTGTTACTAGAAAGAGGATTATGCTGCAATCCGTGTGTGGGTATGTTATTCTTTTATTCGCGTACCAAATAAGACCATGCTATGTGGAATAACTGGGAACAACATTATTCGCCCAAGCTGGCTGAGCACTGTTGGACATAACATAATCGCGCAGTAATCTTTATCACATCGTAGGTCACTACTGAAATGTCAAATAACACGAGCAGCGTTGAACGTTTACTTCGGCAATCACTCATTTAATCGATCATTTTTTTGAAATCATTGTCATCTGGGTAGGCCATTTGTGTTTATATGAGTTGTTTTGCGGCTGTTCAATATTCCCACCTTATGCTAACCGCAACATCAGTTTTCTGCTTGCTGCGGCGTATATGCCGTCCCCGTGTTCTCTCTGAGTTATCTTATATGTAGTTTAAAACAATGTTCTGAGTCAAAGTTGTGTTGCATATTCGTAACTATACACGATTTCTGCGTTGATTCTGTCTAAACTTGAATAAGCTGGCTTCAGCAAAACTTCCGCGCTCCCGTCTAATGTCATGAAAGTTTTCTGGCTTAGCACAACAAATGACCTGCAAATTAATACGTAATTTATTAAACGCGCACATACATATTAACATTTCAAGGCTTGGTTCCCTATGTGTTCAGCCACCATGTAGTTTTCTACGTTTTGCCTGCTAACTTGGGGAAATACAATAATTTATTTGTTTATGCCATCGAACAGCAACCCAAACGTGACACTATGGTTAGAGGCACACAACAACACTGCGGAGACCCTAATTCTCAAGCTGCTAAAATGACGGAAACCTAATATCTTCCTTAGATTTTATTAACGGAAACCGAATTTTCTCATCGATTAGTATTTGTTAAGATCAGGAATGATGTGTATCCGTGATTTGACGTTTCGGAAGACAGCAAATTATGACTGATTCCTTACCCGCATTGTGCGCGATCACTAATTTTCACGCACGTATAACAATATTAGGGAAGCTGATGGGACTTTTACTACGAATGACCACAAACGTCAGGATTGCCTTAAAACACTGTGCCAAAATGAGTCGCATTGCATGTTCGTCGCAGCAAACAGGTGTCCTGGTCATTAATGTTGCCTTGAAATGAACCATTTTCTTTGCAATATTTGATGACAGAAATTATGAGAATGGAACAAAGTGAGTTTATTTTTCCCCTCCAATGTAAGTAAATGATCGGTGTAGCCAAAATCATTGATCAGCTTATGTTTTCTAAGCAAAGTGTTGTAGAGTTCAGGATGCTACCTCTACGGACAAGACTAGTTTACATGTAGTTTCATCTATATGGAAAACATTTTGCCTTTAGCCCGTCAACGTAAAACAAAACTTTACCTGTATGATTGGAGACCTAATTGTTCGATGTGGTTCCTCGAAATTTTGAGGTGCACACAATACGCGGAACGTAGAGTGAAAACAAGGCTTTGGCCACCAGTTAACCTTTTTCCGTCGAAAAAATATAACATGTGGCTGGTAGCAAAAGCGCAATAGAAATTCAGATTAGAATAGCGGGCAACTCCCCGTCGTTCGTTTGTTTCAGCCATTTCTTGCAAATTGCATCTTATGACTAATGATGTCCGGATAGATTCAGCCTCGGTTCCCTGTTAGTTGAAAAAGATGCCTGCATATCTACGGAACTATATACTTCCAGTTTCCATAAGAATAACAAACAAACTCACTCTACCGAATTTCAAGTAATATCGCTGGAACTTGGTTTGTGCAGCGAGACTTGGCCAAGACGAACTCAGTTAGGCGGAGGGTTATTTGCTATCTGAGCCGATATATTCCCTGAATATCGGGTTTTTGCCATTTTTGCTATATCACTCTTTAATGAAGAACAGTATTTGTTGACAGTTTTCGCCATTATATTGCAGAATTTCCATTATCAGTAATAAGTTTCTTGCTCCCAGAAGGTTTGTCAACCTAAACACATGTGGATCATACGGTTACGGCATGACACAGGAGCCCTCAACTTGCCATCTGCGTTATCCCAGAGTAACTGAATGTTCTCTTCAGCAACATCACATGATGTAAACTGCGCTTGAGTACATGTATTTCAGTTAACCATTCACGAGATCTCATGTGACTGACAACCGGTGATGGTTGATCCGTCTCTGTGTTCATGACCCGAAATTCTCGAAGGAAGTGTAAATATTTCCTCACTTTCTTCTGCATCCTACTTCCCTGATGAAAGAGAAATGTCAACCGCTGGGAATCACTACTACAAATATCGGCTGTGTAACCTTGGTTGCGGTACTTCCCCGCTTTTCTTTTTCCTGTGGTATATAGCGGATTCTTCTGCACTCCATGGATTAATACAACAACCATTCTATGTATCGTCCCTAGTACATTCGAGCTCGCAATTCCTGTGCCCCACCATCATAAGCTTTCTAGCATTTACAAGACTTTCCTCTTTGATTTGTTAATTATGTGCGCTTAATTCTCTAACATAAGCTAGTTCCAGCTGAAAATGACTCGCCAATAAAGACGCAAGTGGTTTTTTACACAAGAAGTCGCACTTTTCCCCGGCATAAAAGTTTTTTTTTCGTTGATACTTCTGAAACAGTTGGCTTTGGTGTTATTTCACGCGCCGACGCACATACAAATGTTGTTAATCCTTATTCGGATGGACGCTGTGTATTATACAAACTTCTTACTCTATGATTATCTTAAATTCCTTGCACATATAAGTCTCGTTTAAGCCTAAATCGCTGCTCACGTATTTCAGATTGTTATGGAAACTTTGTTGTGCTAAATAAGCCCCAGTACGATGTGTCTTAAAAAGTTTAAGCGCTTTATGCAAAATGCAGCTGAGCAGCAGACGTTCAAGCGCTTAAGCTCCGTAATGCTGGCGTAACGGGTCACACAATCCTAACATTACCTAGTAGGCTAGACATCACGGGCACGGTTAATCGGGGGAGGTTATTTATTCACGTCGAACTCTAAATCAACATCAACTAAATTCAACAGGTGACGGGGTTGTCCATCACAAACGGGCACCAAAAATGGCCCAACAATTTTTTTCTTACTGATTTTTCTGTCCTTACTATTTATGATTTTTTGTTTATTTATCTTTGTCAGTCCGTTTGGTCCGCATCCAATTATAAGGTGTTATATCCCTCGAATCGTTTATTTCTTCTGTTAGATTTGTCATTCACGGCCTGCTTAAAGGCAAGTAAGTCTCCCACTCGAATACTTGCCATATACTGGTGTGAAACACCCAAATATGCTGATCTATCCATTGAGGGGGCCACTGAAACTCAACGTGCCGAGTTTTTCAAAGTCATTGTATGTTCTGTAAATCGAATGTTTAATGTGAGCCCTTCGGCTACTAACGATAAATGGTAGGCTGGTGTTTGTTGTTTGGAGGTGTAACCCACAAATAATACACACATAAAATATGGGTGAAAGCAACTAACGCAGTAGGGTCCACCAAAACACACGCTGCATAGTTTCTCGTAGCAGATTTCTTGATAAACTATCTTTCTATTTCCATCCTATCCTTTGCTTGGTCAGGAGTAACTGCTCCTTATATAATCATGCACCATTGAATGGACGCACCTCAAACCTCTGGTAAACTTTTCAGCAGTTGTTTATGATCAACACTCGTGCTTTACCATAGATGGAAAATTAAACCCCGACAATGAGGCATTATAAGATTATCACAAGTATAATCCAAGTGAAATCGTCTGTCAAATAAACTCCAATTTATCTAGCAGCATTTTTGCGCAACCATGTATTTCACAACATAAAACTTGAAACATTCGGAATAACACAAATATTGATTTACTGTACTCAGCTATTTATTTTAGGTTTGGTTTTTTCATGACTTCCTTCTAGCAGATGCTTATGGCCCTGACGACATTGGTGGCAGCAGGAAGCCGTTCGGAATCATTTTTGCTGATAGTTCTTGCAGGATTTTCGGGACAGTACAAACACGAGACTGTATGCGTGATTGTGCCCGTAAAACTTTGCTTCGGCGTGCCCAGAAAGCCATTGATGATAAAATGTAAAATATCTTTATGAAAAGTAGACGAATAAAAGAGGCGTGTGCCGACATAATGCGTCCCATTTTGTTACTCACATTAAAAAAGTTGAAACATGCTTACAAATCCGTAAGTAACGTTTTGCAGTAAATATAAATGGGACGATTTTGAAACGACATAGGTCACAATTTCCCTGCGATTACTCGGTAGTTCAGACTAAACATTAGATAGCGCCTACGCCAATTTTATTCCTAACAATAGATTGGACTCATCCGTTCAAAACGGTCACTGCAATCTAGTTTTTAGTATTCTAAATCGTTGTTCCACAGATGTGAATGCCAGATATGCAATCAGAACTTCTTTGGGCCATTCCGTTTTTTAGCCCAATTTAACCTTTTGTCATTTATGTGTCAGCATCCAGGCTTTCATGAAAATCCATCCACTGAATTGCCATTGTCGTCCTACACAATTTTTGTGGGCGCACGCCTGTTTTTAATGCAGATTCCAAAGAGATTTCGCATTCAGAGAAGGGTGAGTCCTGCTACAAAGTGCCAGTAAATTGTAGGTTGCAGATACCACAAAATATACGAAATACTTCTAGAAGATTAGAAAACAAAGTCAAAGAGTGAAGAAATCCAGAGTGAAATAAAAATACATAATTTCATTTGCTTAGCAAATCTACTCCAAGTCCACATAAGTTGCAGTTTCTTAGAAATAACTTGAATAGTCTTGAATAACTTCGCACGCACGTCCACATCAGTCAACTTGAAAACCTCATTCGCACATCAGATTTTTTTTGCTGAGCAATAATTACGAAAAGCACGCTTGAAAATATTTTAAAAAAACACTTCAAATTCACACTCGCTCAAATCAAAATATGCATTCTCTAGATACCTAGCAGGCAATAATGTCCTACCAATTTTTAATGAGCAAATAAATATCAAGATGGGACGCTTCTTGTGACAACATGCAAACGCTTACGAACTGAAAATCAATTTAGTGATATCAAGAATATTCTCCCGTTCGATTTACGGTCAACAGCTGACAATAAATTTGATGCTGCTCAATTGTTACCAGATGGGAGCATATACAAGGTTTCTAAATACTCGATTCTGCACAAGATAAATAGAACACTGCGTTAGGTACGGCCGAGTAATAGCGCATGAGGTAAGTGAGCGAACACTTTTTAAAAACATTTTTCGCCCCGAAAACCCAAGTACAAATGTGCGTGCGAACTAGTGAGTTGAAACAAATGTTGGTTGCCATGTTTTTACGAGTCGCCCTAAAGGTCTGTTTAGGTTCATGCGCTGCATTCAACCAAGTAATGTGTACCCAATACGATTGCCGTTTCTGGTTAAATGAATTCTATTGTTGTTTCAAAACACTGTATGATGAAATGAAATAAAGACTGTACAACGCTTCTAAACTTTGTGCATGTTATCACCTAAAATGTCAACACGTGAAAAAACTTCCATAACACATTCATCCATCTTTGGGAAAATCGTTTATTTCATGTTGCCACTGATTAGTCGGTGAAGGCAAATAGGCTTTCAAGGTTTCACGATACCGCCAAGTAGGTCTTCGACTACGTGGATCTTTCGAAAAATAAACCAATAGGAAAAACGTCAACAATGGTGTGAAGGGCTTTTGAGGTCATCAAAGAGCTTGCCGTTTTCTCTTTCAAATTACACTAATTTGGCGTGCACAACAGACGGTACGTTCCCAATCTTTCCTACGGACTACTGCGAGATAAAAATTACAAACTGGCACCGCTAGAGAATATGGCTATTAATCATGTATAAACAATGAAAAATTTCTTTGTTATCGCAAAACAACCATGCAATATTTGCAGGCATCTATCCAGAAAAACCTTCACATTATCTTTGTTATTTTATTGAAACAGCGGGGGGCTGCAGACTGTCCGGTAAGAATTTTTGCTGCCTAATCTCCTTTCTTGACAGCCCCTGTGCGCGATTAAAATATGCCCTTACATACTCACCTGGTATGGTGCATATATCCGACAAAATATCTCCAAAAGCTGGTGAGTTCTGGTCATGCAAGACGTACTGGTGCCCGGTAACCGTGAGAATAATCAGCAAAGACGATATATTCACAGCAGATAACTAAGTCCGATATAATTTTGGAACAAATTCAGCGCCATCATTTTAATGTTCTCAACCAATTGGCAGATTGTAACTAGCGGAATTTTCCAAACGCCACAACTTAAATCGACTAATATCATGTTATCATGATTCCGCCCGATTCCTCCTTGTGCGTATTGTGATGTCGTAAACGATTTAGTCACGTTGGCGACGTTTAATGATAGTTCAGTTCGTGGTTGTGTTGTGCTCTGTTCTGTAAATGTCAGGTTAGATTACTGAAATGACGGTGAGATTTTGTATGGTAGCATACTTTTCCGAGTGAAACGATTTCACCACGTATGATACCGTAATACTTACATCTTTATCCATTCAGGAATTGAAAGCTGCCGTAATAAGTATCTTTCGTCGCTTAATTAATGATGTTGAAAAGTGTTTAGTAAACGTTGTTCTGGGCGCACGTATCCTGTAGACTATTGCAAAACTAGGAAATGACGCGGAGAGTTTAATGTTTATTCTCATATTTGCGAATACTCTAACATCTACCAAAAGGCTAATTTTGGATATGTTTTTCCACGTTATTGTGATGGTAATCGGGTGTAGTTGGTAGTGCGGAACTGGACTCTATTTCAGTTGCTTGAATTCTGCCATTTTCCATCCCACTTTTATGTAGCGGGATAGGATATGTGGTTGCACGCAGATCAGATATTGAACAGTTGCTTGGATAGGTTTGAGGGGTACGCTGTCCAAGTGCTCATTCAGTTAATCAATAAGTTACATTCCTTGCTTGGCAATTCAACAGACATGCTGCTAATAAACCGAATTATATGAATGCTAGGACCCGACACAACAAATACGTCGGCCTACGCGTAAATAATCCCTTTACTTTCTAGATTGCCTACTCTCTTACTTTCCTTATCTTTACCTCAAATACTTACATTATCCCATTATCGTATAATCCTATCATGTCTTATTACGCCAGCTGCATCTCGGAAGATTTTGCGCGAATTTGCTCAGACCTTTTCTCAAATTTAGGCAAACTAGTTGATTTTTACATGTATGGCTGTGCGTTAACTCTAACGAAGCCGGCGAAGAATGTTTTGCTGCCTATGCAGTTTGGCTGGCAATAGTATGCTATTTACGTTTTTAGACAAACGAAATATCGCGGGCCACACTACCGCTGAGGGGAACAAGGCCTTCGCTGCGGAGTCATTTATTGGGAAACCCCAACCGACCGGTTACAGACCATTGAGCAAGGAAGCAAAACTCTAATTCGCATCTAATTTTAAATAACTGGATACCAATCTTCTCCCGAACAAGTCTACTTGAACCTTCCCGAAGATTCATTGACTCCACTCCTTCTTCGGTCAAAAGCAAGCAAATGATAAAAAGTGGCTCCGTGATTTCCACAGCAGATCACGCCTTTCAAAAGACGCAAAGCGATATTCTACGAACAACCCATACTTGATCTTTGCCAATTTTTCGGGCAGTGGACTAACTTCTCCCTGACCCAATTTATGCCACAGCAGTGTCACCGAAATCCGAGCGATCTGCGTCTTGGCTTCATTTATCCGCAGGCCACCCCTCCCAGATGCGCTCCAATATACCCTTCAAACGAACTGCGTGATCTGATTCCGAATTGCTGTACACAACCATATCGTCTCCGCACACGACAACATTCTGGAGTCTCTTCCTCACATAAAGCATTAGGCGCCGGAAGGTGAATGGTGCCCCGGACTAACCAAGCGCCATTCGTCTAAATTGATATTGGGTGTCCCCAACCGTAGACGCCGTTTTCTCCCGGTCCTCCTCCTTCATAGGTAGTTTCCAGTATCCGGCGCGCATGTGAAACATAAAGTATCGGGAGTGCTGGAGGGGATAAAAATCTCTGCAACCGAAGGCACAGCCATAACACAATTTACTGTCAGTTCATTGAAGCGCCGGAAATCCACGCAAAACCTGTATTTTATGTTCGTCTGTTTTACAAGGACAACCGGGGGAATTGTACGCACCATTAGCCTTTTTCATTACACCATTCTTCAACATCTCCTGAGTCTGCCTATGGACATCTACCCGTTGATCGGGCGGCAACGTACGGGGGCCATAAGACCGAAAGCATTATGATAACAGAAGAATTTCGTGCTCAATCCACGGGCATAAGCCAAACGGATCCTCATCGCCCGTGAAAAGTTTGGAATATATTTCGGCCACGACCCGCATTGACGGCATATTCCAAGACGGAGGTTTACGGCACACTCATGACAGTGCCTGGATTACCTTCAAGCTTGATTGCGCCATACTTCGTCACCAGCTTTCGCTGCTTTAGGTCAATCACGGAATATGTGCCGTTGAGAAAATCAGCTCCCAATGTTGTCTGTTCCACGTTTGGGCTGATCAGGAACGCGTGCTGCAGGGACTTGTCATCCAGTGCGTTGACAATCCGTTAATGTCCAGTCGATATCCACCAACAGCTCTCACAGCTAGCGCACACGGTCCTAGTGCAGCTTGGTTCCCTCTTTGCCTCAGCGATACGCCTGCTTCTGTGTCAATCGAACGTAACCCCTTTATCAGGTATTTCTCGACAAGGGCGTGTATGGTAGCTTGTATCTGTGCACTAACCGCAACCCACCCCGAGAAGAGGAGCTCTTTAAAGTTTTGTATTGCACACGCAAGCGGGTACGGGGACACTGATTCTTCCAGTGACTTGGCTTGTAGCAACGGCTGGTCCGAGCGTGCCTCCGCGAATCTTTTTCACGGCTGCCAGCTGTTCGGCGAGTTGGTCCACTCTGGAATGCAGTTACTCCAGTGGTGAATCATCCCTCTCCTCTTGCAACTGCAACGTGGCCAGTGGTTTCCCGGGCAGCTCCTGGGCAAGAGGCACCAGTTCCCCCACGCTCAACTGGCCAGTTACTCGTGCCAACCACAAGTGGACACCGAGCGCCAGCTGCACACCTTCGGCGAACTGGTTGGATAGCAACCAGTGTCGCGACACTCCATCCAGCCCCGTAAAGGCGCGATACAACAACTGCTGCAGGCCGGCAAAGGAAACGGACAGGTCAGATCCCGGTGCCACCCGGGCCGTCTTGAACCGCCCCATGGCCTCCTGGCGGTCGGCTGGCGTGACGAAATCCGCTACAAGAACTTTCTTCAAGGCGGCCCAGTCCTCCTTCCGAGGACCTCTTCAGGCAGCATCCAGGGCCGATTTGCGCGACCCCTGGCAGGGTCTTCATCGCTGCCAAATTATCCTGGTCGGCCTACAGCCCGGCAACCTCCTCAAAGTTCCTTGGGAATGTTAAATCATCCCCATCATCAAAGGTTTGCGGCCACGGGATCCTCATCCTTATCCTGCTTACGGCACCCAATGAAAGGAAGAAAGCATTTGCTGAGGAGATACTTGTTACAAAATGCCAACGGACCGGTTACAGACCATTGAACAGGAAAGCAAAACTCTAATTTACATCTTACTTACAAAACGGGATACCCATCTTCTCCCGAACGCGTCTACTTGAACCTTCTCGAAGATTCATTGATTCCAAGCATTCGTAGGTCAAATACAGGCAAATTTTACAAAGTGGCTCCATGAATTCCGCAACATATCTCCCCTTTTCAAAAGACGCAGAGCGAAATTCTACGTACAACGCATACTACTCGCGTGCCACCCTATCAGTAGTATCGTCCTTACACCGGTAAATGTGTTTCCTAATTTTATTTCAATGTGCATGACAGGGCCGCTAAAATACAGCTTCTTTTTTCTCCTTATTTCAGGAACTCGTATATTTATTACCCTGGTAGAGCACTTTAGTTTTATTATTGGTAACATGCAAAAAATGCTTAAGCACTTTGTTTGCATCTTGCCTCGGTTTGTTCTCATTTTAACTTGACATGTTCCTCATAATTTAGAAAATTCGTGCTCAGTTTAGAATCTCTGCGCAAAATTCCAAATGATTCTGTGACCTATTCTCTACATGAATTTCTGAATACATGGGTATCCACTGAGCTAATTTTTAGCCTGAGTTTACTGTTATTGTAATATATACCCTAAAGTAATCGACTGGCGATTCAGATTAGCCATTTATTTTTGAAAACAAATAATTGAAATCTGACTTAACGAAAATCAAACGATAGTACAACTATACCATTACGCGCTTAGAAATTCTGTAGCAAAACAGTATTTCGGGAGGTTCTTTCGCAAACCTTTTCTGAAAAAAAATCAAAAGGCCGTAAGTTCAAATTATTCACCAAGTGACAATAAGATAAACAATGCGCAAATTATAAACCGAATGATAATCGGTTTATGGTAGTGAAATTTCGGTTGCGTCAAGAATATAAGATTGGAGCAGTTTCAAACGACATAATATAAAAGTTTAACGAGTGTCCTTCTTTATAAATGCCCACCGTAGGAGTATAGACAATGTTGTAACCCGGTGCTTGCGTAATGATCCAGACATCGGTTCGCTTATGAGATAAATGGCCAAATTAGCACCCTCCTCCTTGATTCCTTCATAGCAAACACTAGTAGCATGAAAAAAAAGCTGCACATAATTTTGCATATTGGCCTTTGACAGCGATTGTGATATTTCGCATAACTATCGCTGAAATAATTTGGAATAATTTATTGTGTCAACCAACAATATTGATGGAAATCAGTTCACTTAGACCAAATTTTTTGAAACAGATTTTAATTAATACTTCGTCCCTATTATACTGATGCATTAACAAACGCATGTGCTAAAGCAAAATATTGCGTGAAAGACGGTGAGCAGTTATTTGCTACGGATAATACAGTAGCTTGGAAGCAAAAAGCTTAAAATCATTATGTTAAAATCACTCTAATTACCATAATGTTTGAGCATACTCTCCAATTAAATGCAACTCTACCTATGAGCAAACTAAAAGCCAATTATTCTCTGACAATGCAGGATAGTGCATGCTGAAGTAAATTTCGAAGTTGGTTCACAACACAGTTAATTGTTTTGTAAGGGATTAGGATTCCTTGAGTTGAAACATAAACACTGACTGCAGAAATGCACTAATGAAGCCTGCGCTGTTTATCCGAAATGCCTACCAAGATGTTTTATTCCGTGGTGTTGTATTTTGACTTTAAGCATATGTACTACAGGCATGGTGTGGCAAATTAATTGTTTCAAACAACTTAGCAACCGATGATTAGTAAAGCATCGATGATAATTCTGGAATTCACATGTCCTCCAAAAATCGGTATTAAATACGAGCGAAAACAATAACTGACATATCAGCATTTGATTTGAAGCCGCCACCTTCTTAGGAGGAATATTGAACGCGCGCTGCCTCACCATCGTCGTCTGCCATATCCACCCATTATTCTGCGCACGTATGAAGAATTGCAACAGAGTATCATGAGTGCGGGGAGTAGTCCGTTTTCGTTAACATATATTTTCATTTAAATTAATAATATCCCGAAATCCCACTCAATCAGAGGGTACTTACATGCTATTTTTCATCTCTTCCTGTGTGAATGCCTGATGCAAAATATTTGCCGGGCAAAAACGTAGTGGGTACGTGTGCTTATTACTTTTATCCCAATGTAATTTTGGGCTCCATCATTAACGCAAGTATCTATCTGCACACACCTAGGAGCTAGATACAGCAGTTTCTAGTATCGATGGGGATTCCCGCTCAAATACATGCTAATTTGCCCATACAATTTGCTGCTTAAACTATTGTATTCAAGTGGACGTTTGTTTGGCGGAAGGTGAGGCTTTTTTCCTTTTTGACATTAAACCGGGTGTTGTTCTATGAGAAACGTGAACCGCAGATACCACATAAACAATCCTGTAGCATCTCACTGGCCTTGGGTTTTGCTTGATTTCCACCAAGATTAGACTATGAGAGGTAAACACAGCTTGTCACTCCATGTATATCCATTTAGGATAGTGTTTGGTCTTGCTGGGCCCCGGCGAACACTTTCCTAATAGTTTTTGATTATTCTTATTCTCCGTGATCATTTTGCGATTCACCTACTTCTGATTTACATGGTCTCTATTCTCTCTAGCACTAATCACCAAATGAACCCGGGCTATCCAGAATATTCCGCTGGCTTTCCTATAAGTGAAACCGGAAACTCCCTTGTTAGCAAAATAGGCGTTTACTCTGATACCGATAGTGTATATTATTGAAAGGCGTAAGCATGTCAGCTGAACGCCTGCTCAAGTCCACTTGCAGTGTCACCTAAAACTCAACATGGGCGTTTATAAAATGTTTGATGTTGTCTAATCCCGCAACTCTGTCAAAGGGGGTGCAGGACAAACCAAGATAATCCACAGTTATATTGCAGAATATTTGAGATGCGAGGTACTTTGAAAGGTGTTGAATATTCTTCTGTAATTCAACATCAATTTTTCAAACAAAACAACGTTACCAAATGGTAATGAAAAAATCAGAACCTACGGGCATAGCGTATAAGAAGGCAAATCGATATGCGGACAAAAGTACTGGCTCTCGGTTGTAACTTAAGATGTGACCTAAATAGCATTTCCTCATTCAGGCTTCCTATAAGCGGATAACAGCTAGCGATTTAACTTTCTTAATTAATTGATTATTTATAAGTTTAATAATATCACTAAATTATTATTATCATCTCTATATTATCATCACGATATAAATGCTCAATTGTGCAGCTAACAGAAATACAGGTTGGTCACCTAAATTTGTGGCGTCATTCATACACTAAACCGCTGTGTTTACTGTGGTTTTTTGCCTTGTAACGAACATATAATAAGACCGCTCAATAACCGTAGTCCAAAATGACGCAATGTTGAAAAACGGAATAAATTGATTGATTGAATACTTTGTGTGCCGACCGCTGAAAGCTGCTTAGCATGATAGTATTAACTTCTTCATTAATGTGATTCACGTTGCCGTTTAATTGCTCTGCATAAGGTTGCGAATCACTTGATCAGTTGGTATGCTTTGTGGTTTCCACGAGCAGTCGATGCGCTAGTAATATTACAGCACTACCTTGGACGTTCACAGGTCTAAGTTCACCAAATGCACCCTGATATGTTATTGTTCTTTCAATCCAATATCGCGCATTCAGGGATCATGACAACCACGCCTGCGACAACCGAGGTTGCCGGACATAGTAGGTTTCATTGAACTTCATTTCATGCATACATATTTCGCATTGGGACAGTGGCCCAGTCATCCCTGACTATTTGGCCTATTAGCCTTTGGCCTGGTTCGTTTTATGGAATTCTTTCAACCGGTAATCCGCGCTCAATGAGCGCCCCAGGAAATTACTCAATTGTCAACCCTAGACCGTTTTCGATAACCGGAAACGTCTTGATATTGGGCAATAGTACTTGCATGACTACTATTAACGTGTGGTTACTTGACAAAGCAAAATAATTGTGCAATACGCATTACTAGGAAGTTATCCGTTGTAGCTGCTTTATGGTTGAAACGCGAAAAAAATATAATTCTTTTATTTGCATCTTACGACAGCAGTTATGAATATTTCAGGAATTGAGGAGTAACAGGATATGTTTTTGCCTGCTCGGAGTCACTCGTTCGTTTTGTGATGAGGGCTCCGATCTAACGTTCTCTTGTTACCGCTAGCATGCGTTCACAAAAGCCTAATTACTAAGTCAAGCATAACAGCTAAAATATTACCTTTTCAGTTTGCTTATTCAGACAGTCAGCTTTGGTGAAGTTATGTTACGTTAGGTTTGAAATTACTGGCATGTTAACATTTTTTGAATTTAATTTAACGTAAACATTTGCTGCGGCACGTAAATGCAGGACCAGACACTAATAGAGACATTGTCTGATAGTACTCAATGGCTTTGNACATATATATATGTATATATTGGTCTACATATAAAGTAATGAAACCTCAGTCTGTTTTGATTGGCTTTTTTTCGGCTGCACTGTGTGTCGACATCTGGTGGTGTCGCCATAATATTTTGATTTTGCAGTTCTAGAATAGATTTCTGAACGCGGTGTTTATATTTCGGAGAAATCTGTCCGCTCTAAAAGACGCACGTTTCAGGAGATATACTGAAGTATTACTTAAACCGCACACAGCGATGAATGTTATCACTTTTCACTGTCAGAGTACACCATCAGGCCCTACGGTTTAGTGTAGCTTTCGACTTTTACTTGCGACCGGCATCTTCGAGTGACGCCTAAAACCAGAACTACCGAGTAGCCAACACAAAGCAAGAATTGAGTTTCTATACGGTAATATTAGTGTAAAACATATTATAAGACTTCGACAGTAGATACGCGTCCACTAGGACTACGAAAGTACAAGTTCTCTAGGTCGATTCCTCTGATGCTCCACTGATTACTTTCTACCTGGGCTCACTCCATTCTAAGTGACCCCATCAGCGGCCGACAAAAAAGGTCCGAATCCTTTCTTGACTCAAGTGCCGACTTCAGTGGAGTACAAGCCTAACCGCGTCACTCCAGTACATACATTTCTGATTTTTCCCTTAAGGACGCCGCCCAGCGTTCTAAAATTCAGGGTTGTTACTAAGCCATCTCAACTCGCCTCAGAAATATCCACTAACCCTAGAGGCCATTTCGCACGAGACAGGTCCTCACCGGAGACCAGAACCAAGTCTCCTCGTTTCAATTCTTGCGTCTCCTTGAGCCACTTGGTCCATACCTGCAACGTTGTCAGATAATACTTTATTCAACGACCGCAGAACACACCCGGGAGATAACTGACCTGTTTCTAACCGGCATGATATCCCGAGGCGAAGTCGTCGCGACCGTTACCGCAGGACAGCACAACATGATCAACAATGGGTATTTGTCTGGACAATACGAACTAAAGCCATAATGCTGTCTTGGATTGTATTGCGTACTGGGATTTTAGTAGTACCTGGTCATTCCTGAATCCGTTTATTTCAAGGCACGCCATCAGTAGAATCTCAATTTAAATTAGCTCGACTGGACCTTAGAAGTTTTACACAGTAAATTTTCTACTCAAAAATGTCTAATAATCATTATGAGACTTTTGATCACTCCAGCTTTTGAAACTACAGATAGCACTTTGATATTATTAAACGGATTATCGCCTGCCTGTGTTTTTGCAAGTATCTGTGTTTTTAGCCATGCGTTCTGTCACCAATATGACGATGCTTACACAAAATTTCACCAGCCGTCTATGGTGCACCTGGCTACAAATACTATTAACTTACAGCGTGCAAAATTTCCCTTCAAAATCCTGCAAAACCTTCCTCTTTCTGGGCCTCGTGTGACGCGCTTTTTTTTCGTCTCCTCAATCGCAATTTTCCAGCGCATCCTCATGGAATGTCGACATATTCAGATATCCTGACAACCATGCCTGCAACAAAAAAGCCTTCAGGAAATGGTGAGTTTCAGTAGACATTATTGTAGAAGGTGCTCCATAGATGATTTCGCAGTCTTCCATCGGAATCAGCGATTGCAACGCAATATCTCACCGCAACTCTCACAACTGCGTGCTACGCTCTGTTGTTGCAGCTCTACGCCTTCAGATGCGTTGGTTAACGAACCTGGGCGTTTTAGCCGTTGTCACCAAGTAAGTGAAAAAATAGATTGAAAGTTGCAATTAGCCTATAGAACTGTCTTTAAAATCGCCTGCTGTCCACCGCGGTAAAGCAACGCACGTAAAATTATTTACAAATCAGGGAAAGATGCAAGTAATGGCGGTGTTTATCGGAAGATGGTGACTATATTGTCGAAATTATATGGACCGCCCTGTCCACTAAAAGCAATTTAATTTACATTGTGAGGAGCAGACCCGGATATACAAGGAAATTGGCCCCTGGCCCGATATGTATGCTTGAATTGACTCACGTGCTTCATTTTGTCTTATGAATAGAAGTTCAGGGCATATTCTCATGAACATTTGTCGATTAGGCATCTGCGTCCCATGATTCGTGAAATCTTCATATACTTTTATTTGTGTTTCCAGGACAACATGACATGTGCGATGTCTTGTGAGAAGTCGTATTCAAACCAGTCTCTTTAATTGACAAATGTGTGTTGTCTACTTGAACACATTGCAGTTGTATCAGCTTTATTGTACCCGCTTTTAACGACATCATATTACAAATTCTCGAACAATAATAATGATCCTCTAAGACTTCATTATTTCACGCCTTGTGTTTTGCGGGGAAACCCCTCGTTACAAACGTCGCAAAAGTTCATTCAATTGTCAGACGAAATCAACAATCGAGACTGTTTTGCATGACAACGAAAAGAATGTTCTAGTTCACTGCTTCCGTTGCGTAGTTGTGGTGCTATATTAAATATTAAATATGAAATAATATTGAACAAACTTGTGTTCGCATATAAGTCACCGACCTTTGAATGACGAAAACGCACATGCAAGTGATTATTAAAAATGTTCGCGGTTATTATCCCACTGCACCTGGTTTGCTGGCGACATTTACTTCGATTGATAAGCTGACAACTGTCAATGCTGAAGAAACACGAACTCAATGTGAACGTTGTTAAAAATGTGTGTAAGTGATAAAATTTGTGGTGCCATCCTTATCTGATATTCCATTTGGTTTGACTCATTTTGTGAGCCAGATTATTCACCTTACATTTCAGCATTTTCGTTGCGAGAAAATAATCATTTACCTGCGAACAAATGGTCGAAAGCGCCACGGACTGTTGTGCAGAAATTGCCAATTGAGTTCGACTAACTGATACTTCATGATCAAGATTGTGTTGACAATATATTTTCAGCATCCGTGCGAAATAGCTGCTCCTTGAACGACTTTTCAGTTTAAATCTACAGATTGATCACTTGCAGATGTTAACCGGAGCATTTGGTCAATTGTGCAGCGCGGCAATTACCTTATAAATCAGACGACAAAGATTTTAATCAATAAACTCAGAGCGTTTTTCGGATTCTTGAGAGATTCTCGCATTACATTCCAAAGCATGACTTCTAGCTGCAAAAATGGAGCTGGTTTCATTCTGCTATATTTGTATTTCTCCTTTTTTCCTCAGAGCGTGTAAACTGTGCGATGCTTTCAGGTGATCTCAGGCGATCAGTTTATCAAAGTTCCTTCCTAATGAAATGTGAATTTGATAAACAAAAGTCTCTGGTTTTAATTAACACCCAAAGCCACATTGGGTATGAAAATAGACGAATACGAAAGTAGTTCACAAAAGCGTGCCGTCTACTGAACTGATTGTGCCATGGCAGATCTGGAGTTTTTCCGCAGTAGTAGATTATCAGGGTTTTGGGTACAAACTGCGATCTAAATCTGCGTAAGCGTGTCAAAGCAAGTACCAAAACATCCCGTGACATCTGTTGCATACTCGTTTATGCAGTGAACGTGTGCTGTGTGACGTTCAGTATAGATGCAGCTTTCGAATGTTGGTATTCTGTGATTGCATATCAAGCCAACTGCTTCTTCATTTTGATCAGTTTCGCGGAGTAGTTTTTTACTGGTTTGCAAAAGGTTTAAATGGAAAATTTTGAATGCGGTGATATTTGATGAAATGCTGGGCCACTATTCCGAAAATTCAGACAGCTTATTCAATCCCATAATTTTTATGGTGCTCCTATAAATTATTATAAACTGAAAGTGAAATTTACTTCCCGCAATACATACCCCATGCATTTGGATACCGGCCAACTGCGTTAAAAAGAAGATCGTAAAAGAGAACGGTGTTTACAGCGGGATTCGGCTACATTACATTATATCCAGTTGCTTGTTTGAGGTCCTTAATGAGGCGCCTTCGTTTTGTACATCCATTTTTTCATGAGCGGTTAGTTGAGTCCATATTTTAAAAACCTTGATTTCCTTTCCCATATGGACGTTACTGATTGTTACATGTTGAGGACATCAGGGCACATTCAAATTCGAGCTTGTCTTAATTAGAAAGTTCGAAGATATTCTGTAAATATATTTTTACCAATTTGTTCCCAGTGGGTCCAGCGAGATATACGTAACACACTTATTACCAAGTTAGTAGTTCCATTTAGGACGTATTTCAGTTTGCCGTAATTGTGTCGCTGCTTACACTTGCCTTATTGCACCAAGTGGATTACATTGTTATTTTGCTTCGTGTAGAAAAATTGCGTCAAGTGGTTGCGTGATTACTGTTCAGTTGTTTATAGCTTTAATGCACAGGCCATTTTCGAAGACAGTAGGTGATGATTGCTTCCAAATCTTAAGAGGCCTACATCAATTTCTATCATCTGGGACGCCTAATTGATTAATGATCAAAGATCGAGGTGACTAGGTTAACCGGCACTACGTCGGATAACTGATTTGTCCTCATTTTTGGTTGCTAACCGTCTGCGGTTCTTGAGCGTCTATGTAGCGGAATTATATTTTATGTCGTAAACAATGGTAAAAGCCACCAAGAGGTTGGCGTTTCTTTCGCAGTAATACCCGGGTACTTCGTAGAACTTGAAGTGCACTTTCATACGTACGCTACAGAATATGGTTTTACAGTGATGTATGCACGAGGATTCTTTCAGCCATTGTAAAATTGGACTGCGAGAATTATTGCGAGCTAGCTGTCCGCACTCTCCTTGAGTCACGGGTTCCAGATCAAAGTCCTGGTTTTCTATCAACCCATGTGTAGCCTGAAATTAATCAACTGACGATTCCTCCTTGAAAATGTAATAACCGCAATATTTGTACTATTCAGTTTTAAACCAATCTAAATCAAGGACCCTTGAAATTTCCGTTCCACAACCACGTAGTTTTCAGCGCAGTTTAGTCAAACAAAGACGCAACGACAGTTCGTAGCTTCCATTAACGTTCATGCAATTTATTGCAATAATTATTAAATGTAGTAATTTGCTAATAGTTAGTTTTTCATGTTAAAGGAAGAGCGCTGTACTATTCAGTTTTAAGCCAATCTGAATCAGGAACTGTTGAAAATTCCTCTCCCCAACCACGCAGTTTTCAGCGCAGTTTACTCGAAGAAAGACGCAACAGCAGTTCGTAGCTTTCATTGACATTCACATAATTTATCGCAATGCCAATGACAAACCTTCTGAACCAATATCTGTTGAAGAAATATCATTTATCCAACAAAGCACGCATAATTTCCAGTTTAATCCGCCCTCCTTGGCCACTTTCATAGGGTACCCAGAAGAAAGTTGGGTTTTAATTTCTTGCTTAAATCCGATCTACTAGCAAAATTTACTGGGTGACCGAAATACGATTCCACATACGTGGGCTTCAAAATATCACACCCAAACGATTTTCAATTTGTTTGTTACAGTGAAATTAATTGAGACATTTTCATTCCTTAAACAACAAAATCCCCGTGTGGTCCTTGATATGGACGGCACAAACCAATGTTTGATGGTGAGATTTCCTTGTACGTGGTTTTTTGATTTTTTTAAACTATTTTGCTCTAGAAACTTAAGCATTTGCCTCAATTTTTACCTATACACAGCACTCATCAGCCATTGCTAGGCCAGAACAAGAATAATCTACTTCAGTTTAACAGGTCACTAAATGACTGCGACAAATTGACCTACGTTTACTGAGATGTGTTTCGGATCGCCGATGAGCCAGCTACCTTTATTTGATTCGGCTCAGGCTTTACAATGCAAAGTAGTACACGACGGGATTTTCAATCTGATGTTATATGAGTTCAAATCATAAAATAAGTAATTAAGGAAAGTGCATAACATTTTCCTACCAGTTCGTATTTCGTCAGATGATCAAAAACTTAGGAAAAATAGCGTCGCTATGTAGCGCTTAAGGCCAACCACATGAATGGGCGTTTACATGTCAAGGCATGGATGGCGGAAGTGAGGCAGACAAAATGGACGCCGATGAAGAAAGGCACGTATACTACTCCCTACACTTACTACAAACACAAGACCTAGGACACCCAAAATTATGATCCACGACACTATTGCCGAGGAAATTGAATAACGTCAAGGGACTATCAAAAGTGATTGATCTTTTTCTGGAGGACGTTTACGTCAATAATAAAGTGATAATCCAAATTACAGTCGTCGTTTGGGAGCCATGAACAACAAGTCAAAATTCAAAAAGGAGCATGCAGCAGCCTTGCATTATCCAAAATAACTTCATTATTCATCCATGTCATTCTGTAATTTCTTAAGGAATGTTTCCGTTTGATAGTGCTGTGTTAGCCTTATGGTTTGAAGTTGAGCTAGGTACATACAGGTGGTTTTAGTTGGTACGGGTTTTTTTATTATTCCACACTAAGAACTGACATGTGTCCGAGAGAACTGAAAGTTGATACATGATGTGATATACAATAGTATCATATATTCAACCAGTAGAATTTATGCGGTAAATTGGAATTACCGAACCAGCTGTCAACTAACAACTCCATTTCAAATCTATTGCCCTGATGGATTGTGTTGTAGGATAATACAGATGCAGTAATATTGTTCTGCGTGTGGGGGTTTATGCGACATGTTGCTGCAAGTAATGGAGTCCTGTATTAGCCACAGGACAAACAAATGAGAATGTACCTCCCATGTTTTCGAAGACTTATTTTTGCATGTGACTGTCAAAAATTCCAAATTCGGATGCTCCGGAAGATATGTCACCGCACCGGTGAAGATGGCGAAGAATAAGAGAGATATTCAGAACGGGACAATTTGAACCTGACTTAGAAGTACTTAGAGACTAACACAGGTTTGGTTTAGGTAAAACTGTATAGTCCAAAATGGCGAAAATAATTTTGCGGACGGTTTTGTGCTTGGAAAACATGCAAGCAAACTTGCGATTCCATAATCATTTCTCATTCAGTCATTGAAATCCCGTGCGTTCGTCTGGGATGGATTAGAACAATCGGCATTTTAACTACAATTGTAAAGTAAGTCTGTAAGATTCATTTGGGTTGGTGATTGCCTTAATTTCATCGCGTAATAGGATATTCGTCGTGTGTTTTTTGCCGTCATTTGGGATCTTGGAATAAACTGCGTATCCTGGTTTGTGCAGTTTTTGAGAAGTGTTCCCCAACAGTGTGTAGGAAGCCTATCCGCTGCGCGACGTTTATGATATCGTGTTTTGTTTACATCAGTTGAAATGACGAATCTCACCGGTGAATAGTTACGTTTAAACTGTATGTTGAATCAAATGAACATAATCCCAAGTGGAAATCAGATGCAAAATTGCTGAAACTGACGTGATGATATTAGTCGATAGATCTGTGTTTTTCCCTTTTCCTGGAAGACCATCACAGATTTTAGTTTGTCCATTGCATGAAGAATCCGTAACAGCCTTCATGTTTCATGACGATTGGTGCCATACTGCGTCTTCCTCCGAGCTAAACGGTCGCGCATTTCCTCCTTAAGGAGCAAGAAATTATATGAATATTTGATTGACCGTCCCATTTCAAAACCTCGAATATCGGGCAATACCTTTTTGATACCAAGTCGATTGCACAGCAACCTGACGCGCTGTAGTATATCTTGCCAGTACTAGCGCAGAAAATCATAGTTAAATTACTTGATGATCTCCTCTTAATGAAAATAATTTCATTGGGGAGCCGACGGTCGCATTTTGCTTGACAACTACACACCATACTGGTTCGAACCCGCATACGTGTGCAGCCGACTTATTGTCGACGGAATCGATGGAAAATGCATCCGGTCAGTGTAAATGAAAGCACCATTTATGCCCCATATACGTTTCTACACCTATGCTATGATTTTTAACGACTGCATTCGAAAAATATATTTATCCGCATTTTCAGAAAATTTGGATACTCCTTATTGTAGTTCACAGTAAGTCAGAAGAACGCGTATGTACGGATTCGGGTGTATTGGGTACACGCGGCCAAACTGGTCCGCTTTCGTGGCAGGCAAGCAAAAACAACTGAGTCACATATCCAGTCAACCCACAGCGCTCACACGAGCCAACCAATCGGACACATCCAATCAGCCACTCACGTCACATATCAGATCGATGGTGGAACGACGAACGGACACGCACACGCGCAAACTCTCTGACACACCGAAGCAGCTACTACA
>NW_008751718.1:1858080-1869449 GCF_000715545.1 Opisthorchis viverrini | reverse complement strand
AATCTTGACTTGAAACCGACCACAAATGATTGGCGAAACAACTAGTCATGTCCGAGCTATGAAAACATGAAATTGCCTGGGAGTCATCAAGTGCAGTTAATCGAACAACATTTAGGTGCAGAGTTTCTGTCTGCCTGAAATGCGTTTAATAATGATTGCTTCCGACTGATCTTAACCGCGGTTTGTGTTTGTCTACGTATATTTGTTCGCAAAAGGCACTCAGTGGACCCTAAGTTTCTCAGGGAAAAGAATTAGGGCTTTTCTTTCGCCATCCCAAGAATCTTTATGATTTGTTTCTGGTATTACGATTTTTAGTGTTCTTTTGGCAAATGTTATTCTGTATCACCACCGGCAGCGTCTGATACTACAGAGTAGACAGTTTTAACAGCAACACCGGCCACATTAGAAAGTCGACGCGGCTATCGCCTGGCATTCTACAACTTTCAAAGAAGCATGCAAGTGACTAAACCAAACCAGGGGGAGCATTTGATAAAACATGTGAAATCCCAAAGCCGAAATATTTATTTCTTAAAGATTTCCGCCAAAGCCTGAGAGTTGCTGAGAGCACATTCTGAATCACATGTTAAAAACAAATTTTGTGCAGTTATCAGTTATTTTCACCTGCATCCATTCATAACAAGCGAGTGCGCTAAGTCTAGCAATACGTTTGGAATTAGCAGTCCAGAAATTACGTTTAAGGGGTCCGCGTGATTCGGCTAAAGTACGTAGGCTGCGGATTTTAATAATATATTTGTAAAAATGCCGATATTACAACACAGTAGTGTTACAGACGGATACATTCCACCGTCTGGACATATACGGGAATTCGCACGTGGTCTGATGCACCGCGGTCATGCACCTGGAGAACCACGCTAACCCGTTTCTAGAGGTTTCTAACGCTTGTAGTCAAGTATACTGGCCAAATTTGACGGACGCATAATATGAAGGAAAGCCCCTGGCTACATACTTAGTTAACCAATAAATGGATAATAGCCAGTACATAAAATTCTGATACATATATATATATTCTGATATAATACGCAGAGGCTTATCACCTTGAATGGAAGAACACAACACCCGGATGACTTTCAAAAAAGTCAAAACCAATTGTGTTGAAATCACCTACAAAGAATGAGCGTGAATATGAATGCAACCTACAAGGACTGCGCTTTATAACAGCGCTGGGCAGGGTTGGATAGGAAGAAACTCTGTGCACTCACAACGCGATGGGGAATAATAGATAATAAACTGTGAATCTTTTTACGCAAAGCCTGATCACCATGACATTTAAGATCTCAGTCGGATCCTAGAAGAAGTGTACTACTGCAGTTAATATATGCCTTGTCCTCGGTTGTGACAGTTGTAATCATATACTGTCTATATTTCTTCCAACAAGAGAAATATGACGGAAACTAAATTATTGGTTCCATCCCAGTTTACAACCCACTTTCCCCAAAACACCTATGTGAACTTCAATCTCTAGATTCATATATATCTGCGTAAGCCATCCATGAAACCTCACACTTCAGGTTTCTACGACATCTACATCAGGTTTTGTGATGTCCGCGAGAAACGGATAGAACTGAGCATAATAAAATAAAACGGAATGTTCAGCAAGTTATTGCAGTAGTGCACCACCCGTGAGTATTCAAGCATTTCACAGAAGCATGGCCGGAGATAACGCGTCACCCCAATGTTCATCGGATTCTCTTTGTAAAAATTGTAAGTGTGTTTCGAATATAGCCAGGCCCCGTTTAACTTTGGCACAATAAATAATCTTCGGCACTTGTTGATTAGGCATTTCGGCAGTGTGGTTTGGATGACAGTAGGTAGGATGACAGTAGTCGCATTCAACAACAGTAGTGATTCGTAAGGGATTCGTAAAGTACCATGATGTGTTGTTGCCTGCTCGTCGTCACTCTTTCGTATAGCGGTGAGCGCTCCTATCTAATTTTCTCATGCTCACAATGTTTACCGCCAGTGTGTGTTCACAAAAGCCTAATTACCAAGTCATGCATAACAACAACAAAAAATCACCTTTTCACTTTGCTCAGTTTGCTCCACTTTTGGCTGCTATTTGTGGAGACATGGAGTTATGTTGCCATAATCGCTTGATTATACAATTCTGAAATAGTTTTCGTACGCGGTGTCCATATTTTGGAGAAATCTCCCTGGGTAATCATAATTACCAAAGTCGAAAACCTACATTTCGGAACACAATGAAGTGTTACTTCAACTGGCGATTAAAATTATCGCTTATTGTAGTCTTAGAACACTGACAGTCGTATCTCTTTAGTGCATATTTCAGCTTTTGCAACGAAAAAAAATTTGGGCAAACGAAAAACTGCATTTTAGATGTCCTTGAACCTTGGGATGAAACACGACGTTCAACTATTTGCAACGAAAATTCTGATGAATTTTGCACGCTTCAGTGAAGAAGTTTGTATTAGCCATAATGGAAATCGCCAATAGTTTTATTTATTTCACATTTTCTGAACGCACTTTCCATATGTGTTTCTGAGCATGTCTTTCGCAAGTCAGGCGAACTGAACGACGTACCGTTTAATTGTCGAAACACTGAAATGTTTCCCGTGTTTTGAACATTGTTGGTTAAAACAAGCATTTCCTCTCCTTCTGTGAGGGAAATTACAAAATATTGTTGAATTGGCGACATGCTTGCTTGTTGTTGTATATGGAGGCAGAGGTGGCAACAGTTTGTGATGCGAAACCTATGTTAAATTACATGTTAATTGTTGACTCATTTTTAATCATTATAGGAATGGCCAACCTGTGAGAGAGACAGACGTAAAGCAATTCTCATCAGCATACTTTGCGAGGCTACATTGGTCTACAAAGCATTGACTATCTGGACCCTTGTTTAGTTGGGCGTTGAATGCCAACCTAAATATACCATCCGTGTTTCAATTCTTCAAGGGCATCTCTATGCACCCGCAATATTTTCTAAATCCCTTCAAAACATCCCGTCTTATTAACTGGCTTACAACCGTCAATTCGTCGTTAACCAGCGAATTTAATAAAAAGACAGGCTTATGATAGATATTATTATTCACGTTTCCTGAATGAATTGTTCTTTGAATTCGTAAAACACTAATAATACATTTTTTCAAGGGCTTGCGTGAAATCCATTTCGAAACAGGATCCTTATCAACGAATTTTTGTGGAAACCCACATCGAGTTTTTTTCGTTCTTAATGTCAGTGATATATTATGAGGCCTTTGGTTCTCGCACCTAACTAGTGAGCTTCTGCGTTGACCATTTTCGTCAAGAAGTTTTGTGGACAATGAAAAGCAAAGATACAAAGCCGTCTTGGGTTGTAACGGCTTTTTATTGATATCAACTGTTTATTTTGAGGTACGCGATCAGTTAAATTTCAATTGTAAATAGCGCAGCAGAACCTGCCTTAGCAGCTTCAAGCGATAAATTTTCATCTCAAAAATGGCCTTCGATATGAGTATTATATGTCTTCTGATCCATGCAGGTTTTGAAGCTACAGGTAGGTCCGTTAAGCTGTGTATTGTCATATCTACACCAAACACCATCCGTGAATAAACGGTTAATCGCCTGTTTGTGATTTTGCAAGTGTCAGAGATATTTGCCGTGTATTTTACAACCCTTACGACGACGCTTACTTAATGTAGTACAATTGGTAGTGCATGTATTGCATATTTATCCAAATAATTTTTTACACGGGAATAAGAGAATTGTGTGGTCAACACTGGGGGGTCCATGATATCTGTATACACCTATTTCATTGGCGTGAACAGCGCAAACGATTCATCCGTTCATGTTACCAAGAGTGACTTGATCTCTCAGGTAGGGTTTGCGCTCGACACGTAGCGAAAATGCGCTAATAAAACGACAGTGAGAAAACACTTGGCCTATTTCTGGATGATCCAGCATTTAGGGGATGAAGAACTTCTCGAGCACTCAGAAACTTTAATGCTTTCATATTTATTGGCAGTAATTATATTTCCTCTAACGGACGGATGAACTAAAACGCTAAGTTTCGTCAGCCGTCTGTGTTGCACATGGTTACCTATAGCAATAACTTACAGTGCGCAATATTTCGTCTTCAAAATATACCAAAACCTTTATATTTTGGGATTCGTGTGACACACTTTTTCTTGTTTCCTCAATCGTAATTTCATAGCCCATTCTCATCGAACGTCGACATATTCAGATATCCTGACAACGATGCCAACAACAATAAAGCCTTCAGGAAATGGTGAGCTTCAGCAGGCATTATTGTAGAAGGCGCTCCTTATAGATGTATTTGCAGTCTTCAGTCGTTATCCACGATTTCAACGCAACATCTCGCCGCAAATCTCACAAGTGTGCGCTACGCTCTGTTGTTGCAGCTCCACACCTTCAGATGCGTTGGTTAACGAACCTGGGCGTTTTAGTCGTTGTCATCAAGTAAGTGAAAATAATTCAGAGTTGCAAATAGCCTATCGTGCTGTCGATAGATATGCCTGGTGTCCACCGCAGTGAAGCAAAGCACATAAAATTATTTACAAACTAGGGAAAGATGCAAGTAATGGCGGTGTTTCTCGGAAGACGGTAACTATAATCTCGAGATTAAATAAACCGGTCTGTTCACTAAATGCAATTTAAGTTACGTTATGAGGAGCAGACACTGAGATACAGGCAAACTGGCTGCTGGCCCAGTATATATGCTTGAACTGACTCACGTGCTCCGCTCTTTCTTATGAATAGAAGTTCAAGGCATACTTTCATGAACAGTTGTCGGTTATTCAACTGCACCCCACGATTCTTGCAATATTCACATATAATTTTATTTGTTTCCAGCACAAAATGACATATGCGAGTTCCTTTGAGAAGTCGTATTCAAACCAGTCTCGTTAGTTGACAAATGTTTGTTGTCTAATTGAACAGTTTGCCATTGTTTCTGCTTTGTTGTACCCGCTTTTAACGAAATCATATAACAAATACTGGAACAATAATAACGATCCTCTAAGACTTCATTATTTCACGCCTTGTGTTTTGCGGGGAAACCCATTGTTACAAACGTAGCAAAAGTTCATCCAATTTTCGGATGAACTCAATAATCGAAAACGTTTCGTATGCTAAGAAAAAGAATGTTCTATTTACTGCTTCCGTTGGGTAGTTGTGGTGCAATGTTAAGTAGTAAATATGAAATAATATTGAATAAACTTGTTTTCGCATACAATTCACCGACTTTTGAATGAAAAAAAACTCATGCAAGTGATTATTAAAAATGTTCCGGTTATTGCCCCACCGCACCTGGTTTGCTGGCGACATTTTCTTCGATTGATAAGCTGACAACTTTCAATGCTGAAGGAGCACGAACGCAATGTCAGCCTTGCTACAAAAGTGTTTAATTGATAACATTTGCAGTGCCATCCTTATCTGGTATTCCATCTCGTTTGACTCATTTTGTGAGCCAGACTAGTCACATTTCATTTCAGCATTCTTGTTGCGAGGAAATAATAAAATACCCGCGAACAAATGGTCGAAAGCGCTACGAATTACCCGTGCAGAAATTGCCAATTAAGTTTGACTACCTCCTACAACATGATCAAAATTGTGTTGACAATATATTTCAGCGTCACGTGCGAAATAGCTGCTCCTTGAACGACGTTTCAATTTTAATCAATAGATGGATCACTTGGGTCAATTATGCACCACGGCAAATACCTTATAAAACAGACATCGGAGATTTTAGTGAATCACCTCAAAGCGTTTTTCGGATTCCTGGGAGAAAAGCGATATCTTATTAGATATTTGTACGCAGATTCTCGCATTGCATTGCAAAGCATGACTTCTAGCTGCACAAATGGAGCTCATTTCATTCCTGCCATATTCACATTTCTTCTTTCTTCCTCAGAGCGTGGAAACCTACAGTAGCACTGTGCGATGCTTTCAGGTGATCTCAGGCGGTCAGTTTATCAAGGTTCTTTGCTAATGAAATGCGAATTTGATAAACGTAAATCTCTGGTTTTAATTGGCACCCGAAACATCTCTGGGTATGAAAATAAAGGAATAATGAAGTAACGGATATAGAACTCGAAAAAGAATACTGAAAACAGATAGTGTTTCAAAAAGTGTGCCATCTACTGAAATGATTTTGCCATGGCAGATCGGGAGTTTTTCCGCATCAGGAGATTTTCAGGGTTTTGGGGACAATCTGCGCTCTACATCTGTGTAAGCGTGTTAACGCAATTACCAAAAAATCCCGTGACATCTGTTGCTTACTCGTTAATGCATTAAACGTGTGTTGTGTGACGTTCAGTATGGATGCAGATTTCGAATGTTGGTATTCAGTGATTGCATATCCAGCCAACTGCTTCTTCATTTTAATCAGTTTCGCAGGGCATTTTTCACCGACTTGCAAAAGCTTTAAATGGAAAATTTGGATTGTGGTGACATTTGATGAAATGGTGGGCCATTAGTCTGAATATTCAGACACAGTCCATTCACTCCCATAGTTTTACTGTGTTCCTATAATGTATTATAAACTCAAAGTAAATATTACTTCTCGTAATACATATCTCATGCATTCGGATACCGGTCAACTGCGTTAGAAATGAAGACTGCAAAAATGAACAGTGTTTACAGGGGGATTTGACTACATTAAATTATTTTCCGTTAGTTGTTTGAGGTCCGCAACGATGCGTTTTCGTTTTGTACGGAAAACTACATCCTTTCATGAGCAACATCTATCGATATTCGTTATTCCTCTGCAAAATGTAATGAAGAAATAACTGTCCTGATGTAATAAATGTCCTCAATGAATACGTCTGCGATCTGGCTTAAGTACAACGCCTACCACTTAAATTCTCATATGTAGACATTGAACTGTACATAAACTGCATAAATGTTCAATTTAAACTATACATGTGAGCGCATACCTGCTCCGAAATGGGCTGTCAAGTGCAAACCGGCTTCAATTTTCAAATTTTGTTTCAGAAAATCCACAAGTATTGATCACATGTGCTTCTGAATACCGTATTTCTTAGCAGTTTGAAGCACTGTTGAATTTACTACCCGTAAAGTGGCGGGCGACAGAATGGGAACCTTTTCTGAAATATGAGATAATCCACTGGCAAACAACAATTTCTCTCCGGGAACTAAACTAGGGACGCTTGCAAAATTTTTTTTGTTTCGCAGTCGGTCGCATTGCAGCCCCAATGAAAGGTTCGTAAAGTGCACGCCAGGTTCATTGTTATTCACCTGGAGCCCGATGCGTCAAGTGGCGGAAGTTATTTAAAATGACATGATGTTGTCAATATCCATTCCACGGTGCAAATTAGAAATCTTCGTCAATCGACGCGAAACCATAGTTTGCGTTTGGGGCTGTAATGTCCAGAATTATACAATACGATAGACGCTCACCAGATTGTTCATTAACTAACGAAACTTTCTAACTCAACGTACAGCTGCGTGTGACTGCATGGAAGCCCTATTCTTCTGACATCATCGACGTCGCTCACGAGGTGGAAAAAATCCACTGCTTATGGCTGGTATCATTAGTAGATGGCAGGATTAGCAAAGCAGTACCATTTAGAGATACTGATGGTAGGCTTTGCGAGCAGTAAGGCAGGTGGACCTCCAAAATGAGGTCCTCACCGCCATATCGGATCTAGACACATGTAACCAAAAACGTGCTTCATATGTTTACGCAACTCTATCTGGTGTCGAGGGCAACTCCGTTCGCCATGAAATAGCTACCTGTTTGTGATCTCCGAAGCATGTTTTAGTGACTTGATGACGAGTTTCTGTCCAGCTGCACAAATTTTAATGTATGCGCACGCAAATCTTCTGCAAGGTGCACCATGTATGACAAAATTTTGACTGATCTTTTAGAACTGCCTAATGGTCTCATGATTTCATGCGTCCAGTTTAATTTGGTGATCAACAAATTGGCCATTTCTAGCTGATATACCTCTATGCCTTGTATGTCATCCAGAAATTGAATGACCATTACAAAAAAAAATGAAAATTTTAAAAAAATATTTTGAGCCCATCTCTAAATGAGAGACCAAAACCACCGATCACCGATAATTCACCTAAACTGTCTAGGATGGAGTAAACCTTTTTGGGCTCCTAAACTGGATTAGCTCATGCCTGAAAACTAATATAAAAGTCACTTCTGAAAGAGTTCTGCTAAATGATACTGTGGAAATTCGGATCAATTATTGTTCGGAGCCAAAAAATTAAATCTCAGTTAAAATGATTTAGGCGTTGCAATCTCATGAAACAAACGGGAACCATTGCTTGTTGACTGGCAGAATAATGAATCCATCATCATCAGCATCCACAAAAGGAACGATAAATCTCAGACAAGTGATTGCTTATTTTCAATTCCAGTTGTGCTGACTCACAAGGAAATATGAGGCCACATTGACCGTTGGAAAGGCGTTGACAGATCATTCTTCTTATTTGATACGCATTACTGTTGTCACTATGACGCTTCTCGTGAAAATGAAGAGACAAGAAAACTGGCATAACAAATTCCGAAGAAGTTCGAGCTATAGAATCTCCGATGATGCCCCAACGGTTACTTGGGCGATTGACATAATGAGATGTGACAACCAAAGCTAGCGGCTGATAAAAAAGCACGTTTTTTCTGTGGCGGAAACTTACAGCAATTAATGGTAACTTTGTTCCCCGAATTCCAACGTTGCACAGACCAGGAAAGTTACACCCTTCTGGGCAAGATATCATGGAAGTTACCTAGAGGTTCCAGGTGAAAATTCCCATAACCATGTTGTTTGCTTAATCAACATCACAACTAAAAGAATTATCAATGATCACGCGGCAATTTCCCAATGCAATTTGTTGCAAGAGTAGGTGATTTATCAGAATCGCCAGTGATTTTGCGCCAGCTGTAAATTCCCGGTTACCGGGTAACAAAGCCTGACCCGAAGAGGCCAAGCTTCAGTTTCTGGTGTCGGAAATAACACAAACCTGACAGCCCTGTATGAATGATGACTGCGTAATATGTGCTTTCTGTTCTAATTTTCAACGTAATAATAGCATTCAAAAACCTGCGTTTCTTCAACCCCGATTCTAGGCATGACAAACATTGAGTTGTTTTAATCATGAGCCGACGAAAAAGTTTCCAAAATTGTTCTCGACCATAACATGTACACTCAGTAGTCCAAAACCATTTGCAGCTAGCTTGAAACATTCCAACGTCTGTGAGACTCGGTGGCGTGATCCTGAATCCCCGCCGATAGGACGCGGTAGCCGCACTCCTTTGACACAGTTAGCCAAAAGAAGTCAGATGTTCAATTTAGGCGACCAGCATAGCGATTGAGGCACTATTGCTGGAATTCTGCAGCCAAAACCCGGAACTCACAATTGTTCATCGACTGATTTTGACCACCGGTTTACTACTGAGTGCAATCGCAGATGTTTTAAATTCGAAGATTCTGGAGTTGGCATAGAGTCATTCGCTGCGCCTGTCGACATTAATAGTGAAAGATAAATCCCATACAACCATATCCATTTGCTCTTTGCCACTCTGGCTGGACAAACTTTCGAAAGAGAGGCCGCTGTTAATGTCCCCTAATAAAAACATACATTCGACCATCGGCTTGTGATCCAGAATTCTGACCGGAAAAAACTGTTTGCTCACATATGTTCTCGTATCTCTATGCTAGACACCGGAAACAAGCGTTGCTCAGTAATTAGGATTTCAGCTATCTGATCGATCGGTTCCATTTTTCGCGCTACTAGACACCGGAACAAGCGTTGCTCAGTAATTATGATTTCAGCTATCTGATCGATCGGTTCCATTTTTCGCGCTACTTGGAAGAGTCCAACTGAAAACTACCTTGCTTAATTCAATGAATGGTTAGCAGGAAAATCTGCTGGAATTTATAAGCTCGATAGAATTAGAACCCCGCCCCCAAGAACCATTGCTTACTCGTCCCAAACGGCTTTTGGAACAATATCAGCAACGGCCACCAGGGCGATATGGGAAAGATAGGGCTCAATATTTCATTCGCAAGCAGGTCAACTAGACCCTCGGTCCCTACGCTTCGAGGGAGAATTTTGGTGTGCTCCAAAACAGAGCATCTTAAGAAACTAAACAGAAGTCAATTGAATGATCTGGTGGATTGTATTCAGATGCGTTGAATCAAAGAGGTTAATATAAAGTGACGCATCTAAGAAAAGTGAATTGTCGAAATGGTGTTATGATTTACTGCGTGCTAAGATAGCTCCTTACCAGATATTCCTGTCTTTAATAGTGGTAGGCAGTGGTTAGTGTAAACTACATTTGCCCCAGTGACTTGAATGTGGCATCGCACTAGTTCAATGACATGACCTTTCTCAGGTAGCCTGAAGACGTAGAAGACTGACCATCGTCCAAAAGGAGGTATCCGGCCCATTAACTATTGTTAAATTGTCGGAAATAGAGACATATTAGAGTGTTACGGGGAGATATTTCCTCCATGACTGGGCGTATTAACTTTACAGACACTCGGGCTCAATGGCGGTGTGGATTGCCTTGGAAGCGCTTATTTCTAATATAGAAAGATTTGTTTCTCTCTGCGCGGAATTCTATCCATGTATACTTTTGGAGCTCTAGAAAAACAACCCTATATCCCTGCGTAACGTTACTGAAAGCGATCCGCAGTCGGATTAATTATGATGACATGTGTGCCCTTATATCGAGCATCCACATCTGTTCGTCTAGTTTCGCGAAATTTGCAGGCATATACCGACTACACGCAATTTAACGCCAGTTCTCTTGCTCGATGAACGAACCATAAATCCATGGAAATCACGCCATGAGAGAACGGTTCATTTGCTGTAAATGTAACCGACGTCAAAGCCACAAAAATCATTATTAGGCCCGTGATATATCTACAACCCGGCTTGCCCGGTGCAGGGATTCACGTTAACTCAGATAATAGTTGCTCAATAAAACTGGCCGAGCGACGGGTCTTGATATGTTACTTTGCCGGACATTGTGCTGATGGTTTGCATGTTATTGTCATTGGTGACAGCCTCGCGGATTTGACTAATTTAAGTAGATAGATGTCTACATGTAGACTGTGTTTGCAGATAGACGTCAATGGTCTGATAGTGATATCGGTGGAAACGGGAGTATTGCACTATGAAAATTTCCACAAGGCTACTGCAGGCCGTTCTCGTAGAGACTTTCGTATAAAATGAGATATTTGCTTCACTCATTGTTTCGCCCCTAAAAGTGAAATCATGCTTTTTATAAGTTAACACACGCAAAGAACGATGCTATCATTGTTTAAAATACTTTATAAAATATACAATATATATTATATATAATATATATATATATAATATACTTTTGAAATACTTTATATGCGCATGCT
>NW_008751718.1:1844626-1853544 GCF_000715545.1 Opisthorchis viverrini | reverse complement strand
AATGAGATATTTGCTTCACTCATTGTTTCGCCCCTAAAAGTGAAATCATGCTTTTTATAAGTTAACACACGCAAAGAACGATGCTATCATTGTTTAAAATACTTTATAAAATATACAATATATATTATATATAATATATATATATATAATATACTTTTGAAATACTTTATATGCGCATGCTTTTTTCTTGAAAAACTTTTAGAGGGGAAATGGAAATCCGGAAGTCTATCACACGAAGTTGAGCTGTAAAGCAGAAAGCGTTGAGATGCCTTTTGAGGACTCCTTGCATTTCGGAAGCTCACATGTAAGTCGGGAAGCCAAAAACGATTCATCAAATTTTTTGATCGGTCAACCTAATATAGTTTTGGGGAGAAACTTAAGCATAGGTTGGACTGATTCGTATAATATGGGGAGAAGAAAATTTTAAGGGTTTTTCGTGTGAGGCAATCAAATATCGAGCATCCTCAGTGAAGCTGCGTTGGAACCAGAGAGTCTGCTCATATCGGTTCATGAGTGGTCGCTTCATTTCCCATCTGTAAACATGGCGTCTCATGCAGGACCCCGATTGAGATAGTTAATTAAGGCGTAGTTATTGCATATTTTATGGGAAATCCAGATCTTCCTACAGAAAGTGACATAGCCAGTGTGAATATACTGCCTTCTGTTGAGCCGCTGGGGATAAGTGTATTTCGTAAATTTTGGTCCTGAAAATTTAAAAACACGATATAAAAGAATCGTATGTATTGACTTTTCAAGAAACGGAAATAGTGCATGGATTAAAAGGGACACATTTGGTGGGAATGCAACTTGTCTCATGCGTAAGTCTATTTGTTTGGTCCCAACTGGCCATGTGCCAAATCAAAAGCATCTTGCGAAAATCTTAAGCATGTAAACCTGATCCGTTTGCATGTTGAGCTTGGAGAATTTATTCTACTTTTTGGTAAGCTTATCCACACATCCTGTATGCAAGTCCATAATACCTAATCCACCTTCATAGAGACCGAGACAGCTCAACATATAGGTTTGGGATCCCTAGTTATTAGTGAATTTAGCGAGCTGGATAATAACTTGGTTAGGTAAGAATAATAATCCTCTCTTAACATCAAAATTGTGCTGCCTGCATCATAAAAGTTGACGTGGTGTTTTTACGTTAGTTTCCCAATTCATTGTGTGACCTCAACGGTATTGTTATAAGTGCTGATGAAAAAATGTTGTTTATCCAAAACTTTTATGGACCTTTTTAGATGGTCAGGCGTAACAAACAAATATACGAGTAGAAAATGCTTCGTGTTATCTCAAAAATATAGGCCAATCTCTGACCAGCATACACAACCACACTGAGCTTGTCTAATGTCGGTTTCCTGTTGAAATTTGGCCAACTACTGGTTTAATGCTCACGGTTGCTTAGGCGGCCAAATGTGCGAAATGTGTTCAGATTTGAAGCAGACAAATCGGGCAAATTGTAAGAATCGAGGTTCTCTATAGAAGGATTAGGAAAATGAACTTCGAAAAAAAATGTGACATCTGACATATAAACACCGAACAAAACAGTGCAGTGCATTACGTTCATATTCAAAAGCACACGAGTGAAACGGTTTGGTGCAAGTTGTTAAAAACTGAATGCAACAGGCCAAGAATTAAGAACTAATTACAACTGAATTTAAACTACAGAGTTTCAATTTATGCTCAAACAATTCAGCGATTTTCAACCAACTCGATTTCTTGGTTACAATAAGCGCGTTTGCTTAAACTTCGGATATCTTTACCATGACAATCAGCGTAGAATAACCAAAAATGCGAAATGACTTGGCATAAACCTGGCCATCGACAAGCAATAAATTTAACCGAGTTTAGTTCCAATGCAGAGTGCCCGCAATTAGCCCTTCATAAGGGCTTTAAACCAGCCGTTGCGCAACGTAAAAATGTATTCAAATGTGTCCGGATGACGATTAATTATTTTGAATAAAAGTGTTTTATGAGTACATCACTCTGATAAATTTTGATTTACGTTGCAAGAAATATGGAGATTTTTGAAAAATTCTCGACTCAGTTACTTGTCACCTGAATATTCTAGCATTACAACTTCCCTGAAATTCCGCATACAACCATGTAGATATGAACATTTTTAGATAATAAATTGCTTTAAATGGAAGCGCATCATTCATTGATGGCCGCTAAATGAGCCCGTCAAATCCAGAGCTCTTGTACATTTCACACCCTCAGAGTTAAATATTGACCGTTTGCTCCGCTATATATCGATTGTCTAAAGTGCCAAAATCCGTTTTAGAACGATCCATCCAACATGTCAGTGCGACTTAACTCGCCGGCGTAAAACATCACGCATACCATGACAAATGGATTGTGTTACATGAAATGTGTGACAAAAGCTTTCTGGCATCACATTTGTGACGATCCTTCAATGAATTTGATAAACCTGTTGCCTTAGTACCTGTAACGCTAGTAAAAAGGCACCCCAAATAACTTGTAATGCAACACAGTTGAAAAGGAAACGAAAGTGCTTCCTGAAGAATGCTTTTCTAACAAGACAAGCGGTTAGCACCTTCAAAATCCGAATATTTATTATGTAGTTTCTGAGAGAATAGTGCGTCTAAGTGCTCAGAAATTTAATTTCACAAGTTTACAAAAGGCGCTGAATCTATCGAACGGTGGTCTGAAAAACCGTTAAAATGCAGGTTATCTCAATAATATAATAAAACGGCTGAAGAGCACCACAATCACAACTTTATTTCCGCTCATGTGTTTGTACAACGGGTTTTCAGTGCTACCACCTAATTCCAAAATCGGAAATAGGCGGACAAGTGATTGGCGTACGACAGAGAATAGAAAAGCGGAACAACGCTGAAACATATGTATCAAACGTCAGCGGTTGGAATCAAATGTTATTGGCCAAAAGCAGATGGTATAGCATGTTGTCCGAGCAGGGGCTTATTGCAGGATTCTTTGTCAGCCAACGAATTATTCCGAATCAACCAAGTTGAATAATTTTGATATTTTTCGTTATCTCTGGTGATGTGTTATACTGTTACCAACACCCACGAGAAAGGATGTCAAAATTTCCCTAATTTATTAGTAAGCAATCATATATAAGCGTCATTTGAACCAGTGTGTGTGTGTGATTTTAAAGCTTCATCATACACATAAATTTGGGTTCTTTCTTTCGGTGGGTCAATATATCATGAAGCAAACTCAATGAATACAACATGCGATTGGTCCCGGTTTCCAAAGTTAGTAGCACTACAGCGTAGCGTCACGGTGGCTTTCACCACGATGAATATCACCTATGTAGAAAATGTCAATGACGCACAAGATCCGTATTTGGTGATCAGTTTAGGCTTACAGCTATGCAGGGCAAAATTGGTTTATGGAGATGTTACGAAATACCATCCTTACTCTCCTATTTGCCTGCGGATATTCACGTAAGCATATTTAACAGTGCGACTAATCATCCAAATAGGTACAATTTTTGCAGACGCTTGCCTTGGCTGAGCACTACTAACTAGTAGATTTATATTTGGTGCAACAGTCTTCAAAATAGGCTGAGGGAAATTTTGCATGAAGCTTATTTATTCGTGAAGTGCTTCTGACGCACCAGCCCTAAAAGTTGGTTAATCATAGTCCGCTGCAACGTCACGGTGAGAAAAAACTAGTGTGAACATATACGTAAGCAAACCGTTTTAGATCGATCCAGGCAGCATGTGAGTGCGAGTTAACTCGCCCGCATAAAACATCACGCATATCATGACAAAAGGATTGTGTTACATTAAATGTATCACAATAACTTTCTGGCATAACACGTCTCAGAAAAACACTTTTTTGTGACGATCCTTCAATTACGTTGATAACACTGTTGACTTAATACCAGTAAGTCCAGTAAAAAGGCGCATGAAGCTTATTTAGTGGTGACGTGCTGCTGACGGACCAGCCCGAGAAAGTTGTTTAATCATAGTCTGCTACAAAGTCACAGTGAGAGTAAACATATACACAATCATAGCGGGGTAGGGAAAAATAGGTTAATCACGCCTGGAAACTAACTGTCATTATGCACAAACATTTAGAATTGAAATGATTGTCAGGTATTTTGTGAGAGAGTCAAATGATATGTTGTTGCCACTCACACTACAAAAAGCTCCAGATATCGTGTTACGTGGGTTTTGCGCTGCTTGAAATACCAACGCTAATACAGATCCTCAGTTCTTTTTTCTGCAATTTTTGAACAATTAGGTTTGAGAGTCCCGACAAATTTGAAAAATTGGATAGGGGAATCTGTAGAAAATATTCATCAAATATGCTCAGTTTACTGAAGTGTTTTTCATCCACTTTTCTACGTTTTCCCGAAGTGGACCCATCGACAGAGGCACTTTTCATTAATTTTTTAATTACTGTATGCCTCATGTAAAAGTGGTCTCTGTATAATATGAGGCCTCAGACATTCAAAATGTTCATTGTTACTACGACGCAATGTGCCATGCAATATAGAAAGTTTACGTCCCTCGTCAGTTCATTTGTGTTTGAGCATTGGGATTTTACGTTGCAGAGTAAGTTATTACATTTTAAATTGGATAATTCTGTATTGTCTTACGCAGGAGGAGCGAGGATTACGTCGTCGCTTTCAACCATGTATCCCAACTATATAGACGGGACAATGAAATTGGTACGGGAACGTTTTCGGCAACCAGAAGGGTGGCAACGATTTGTAGGGCAGAGTACTCCATAAAAATGCAAAATGTGCGATAAAACCAAACTTATAAGGAAGCATCTCCTTCCACGTTCAAAAGTTACATGTGCATGGGGAAAATGCGATTCTGGTCCAGGCATTCAGTGTTCCCAATTCAGTGTGTTTTCACAGGATTGACCTGACAATATTATTTAAACTGTATCACATTATGCGTCAAACTGTAGCTCGTAATTTTATAACGCCAAACCTCCTCGCGTCTGCGTCTCATGCATTCCATACAATTTATTGGGCTTTCGGTATACTGCGGCTGAGATTGACACTTGTTGGAGACCCCAAAATTTGAACTTATTTTATAGTTGAAGGTCGGTGCGCATCGTACCGAACTACTAGCAAAGATTTGAATCACGAATCCCAGATGCGTCAGACGCCTCCCCAAGGCGGTCATGTCAAGCGAAATTTTATCAGTGTAATATAGAATGAAACCATCATTTCGAAACAGTTACGCACTTTTCGAAATTGGGTAGATTTTTGTATTCCAGTTTGCCATTTCCACTTGGTGGAACACAAAATTCAGTCCGGTTCCTGCAATTAAATTATTACGTTGCAAAATCTGTACACAAATCCAGCATGTAAGTGCTTCAAAGGAGCCTTTCATAACAAATAGGGCTTTTCAGGGTAGATGTATCATTGCAAGACGAGATTTGTGGCAAGATATGGAATGATATTTTGTGTACTTTTATTCAGATACGTGACTAATTTTCAATTCTACAAGTGATGGAACGCTTGTTTATCGGTAAGCTACATTAATCGCGATATCCAGATGTGTGTCTGCTTTTTAAAACATACGGGTGAAATAAAAAACATATTTAAGGCAACCTTTGTTCAAAGACCGTTGTGGTCGCTAAAAGCACCGAATTTGATTCTTTTACAAGTGAAGGAAGGGCACTTGCCGTGAAGAAAGTACAATTTATTTAGATCACTGATATATAGCCCAATGTTGTAACCCGGAATATACGCTATTTGGCAGGAAGAAACGAAGTAAAATAAACGATTTCTGCTTGCACGGTTTACACAAAAACTATAATTGGACAAATATCATTCAAGATCCTTGACACATGTAACCTTGTTGTACCGCCTGGGATGTTCTCTGTTGAAAACATTCGATTACTGGTCTTCAGTTGATACAATTTTGGCATATTGTCACTCATAACCTGAATAAAACACAACAGTCCTGGTCTACCACGCGCTGCCCATAAATGACTTATGGTAATTTTGTTAACAATATATATATATATATCGAGAACGTTTGGTGCTCTATAGTTTTCTATTTTTGAGGACATGGCAATAATATTGTTTACTACAAGTAATAAAATGTTTCCGTGTACTTCTGACCAAATTAACGTACACAGAAGGTACGTAATTTGCTACCGCAATTGCACACCTATCAGACGAAATAATGCTGACTATGCAAATTACGCTGTTACATATAAGTTCCTGCCATGACAGGTGCAGCTGGTGTTCCTTGTATTTGCATAGAAATATTTCGTTCATTTTATTGCAGTCAAGTTGATGGTGTACATCACCTTGTAATCTGCTCAATTCTTTGATGGTTACAAAACACTATGATATCATAAATTGGGCCGATGCCCCATGATAATACTCAGTCCGCATACACACATTCGAAGATTGATAACAGTGAAAATTAAAACCCCTTAATTTTTTCGTGTGTACTGCCAAATTACAACACTGTAGTTCAAACTGTCCATCTGACTGGATCGAATGTTACATGCGGTAACTAGTCATTCCGTCCATTATCATTACTAACGGGATACTGCGCTTGAATAAAGTTTAACAATTCCGCCAGTGGGACCTCTCCAAATGTTAGTCCAATATTTCCGTCCATTCATATGAAGCTTGGTGCAGATTTGTTGCGAAATCGTGATTGCCCGAATTATTATATTTTACCAACACTACTTGCGGTCGAATACATTCAATATCGGGATTCTTGAACGCGATTTCGAGAGAACAAAATATTAGTATTTTGCACACGAACCTAATGGGATTTTTATCAAAACCATGTCAATATAAACTGATCTATATTTCGCAACCAATTGGTCAGATTTGTATCAGACACGTTTGGCTTGTTCGAATGAACGTTTTGCACGAAAGCTTAATATGACTCACGTGGCCATGCTAAAGCTGATATATCTGATTCTAGTTAATCCGTTATGTTTCCTTCGTATTTGCGTATTTCTATTTGCGCAAGGGGTTACTTTGAACCAAGGTCTAAATAATGTTGAGTAAGTCTTACACGTATAATACCAAAATGCTCACAAACTGCCAAAAGGTGAAACCCTATTTCAGGTCAACATCTAATGGATAAGGAAACCCAGGACACATAATTTAATGATGTTATTTGGTGCGTTTCCAGAACCCGTATTTTGACATGATGTTTCCTCATTATTTTTCCCAGCCGTATTTTTAACCAAAACGCTATTCCAAATTTCGGATACCATTTTTCATGTGGAAACCATCAACAGCGGCGTGTGGTCGGCTATACATCGAGGACCGGTTGACGACTGTCGAAATTTTGGTTATTACCCAAGCCAACCAAGCACTCCAAATGACGATTAAATGCGGATGATATTACATCGTGGTGATGACAATATGGCGGCGTTTATTCGAGCAGTTAATGTATAAAATTCTGTTACCCACACACTTTCTTGAATTTCTGTGAGGCGAAAAAGGACGAAAAAGGAGAGCATAAAATAACTGACGCTACTGTATTAAATGTTGAGTAAATGAGGATCCCCCCTTCAACATGCCTGATTTTTCCCCTCAAAATACACGCATGCATGCGAATATATCGTGTTTCCTTTATCGTTGTTTTTGTTGGCAAGCTTCTTCCCTGAATGGTTTGCCGCTGAGAGTTAATCGTCATAATCAGTTGTACTTCACATGTATGAATGAAGCACTGGACAGCATGGCAGGTAACTTCGAAGATTCTTTTGAAGTCTGACAATTTATTTCTTGTATGTGCGCACGTGTGAAATCAAATTGTGTACCGAAAACCTTGATGATCCCTTGAATGCAGGTTTGACATATCAGGTATAAAATGCTGCATTTGTCCTGTAACCGTTGAACCCCGATCCAGTCAACTATTTTGTGATATGTAGACTAAAACATCAAAAACTATAAGAAAATGACGACGGTAGTTTTAAAAACAAGTCACCTAGATTCGTTAAAATTTGCTGCAAATATATCTAACGGTTCATTTGTGTCTGAGCAATATTACCTCCTTTCGGAGACATACATTTATAAACTAGCAGTGTTCAATAACAGTTAAACGTAATGAATTTTACCACTTTGGACCCTTGTTGTGGAAATATAAGATCCTTTCAATAAAAATAAGTTGCATCTCACGCACTCAAGTAAGCGATCGCTTCCGGGAACGTAAGTTTCAAAGACAGCCGCGAATTAACTTCTGATCTTAGCCTTCATGTATTTGCACATTGCTGACTGGAATAATTTACTTGAACTCATTGGCGGCTTCGATGTATAATCTTATCAACAGAAAGTAACCCTGGACAGTTTCTGCATATAAGCTTTTCAGTTCACTTTTAGCGGGTGCATTCTGTTATTGTGCAAATATTCTACGTTCAAGTAGGTGCATGCAAATAACTGTTGTTCAAGGCAAGATTGTCATTGGCGAACACCTATACACGCAAAGTTCACTATGTTGGCTAATGTTACTAATAACTTGAAAAGGGGGTAACTAATGTTTGGCTGACACATGAGTCCACGGATACGCAGCAAGAAAAAAAGAATCCCAATGACGCTAATGGTTTCTGATAGTTTAAATGACAATATATTTACCAGACTGACCTACCAAGAGTATTTGTCACCACCCATAACATTTCTTGGGCTGTACTGGTTTCAAATGTTGGTTTTAAGCTTGGTGATAAAGGAAGTTGACTTTGCTCATCTTTGATTATAATCACTGTAAATACAAAAGGCCAGAACTGGGTGAGTACACACAATGTGTAATGGCAGTACGTCGGCACCGAAAACGTCTTTCGAGGTGTATTCCTGAACAATAATGAAATGCCTGAAGTTATTGAAGGTTCCGCTTTTTATTTTCAAGCATACACTTCCATGGAAAGAACAACTATCATGAAAATTTGATCAATATTACTTACATTCAACAATGAGCTTTCATGGT
>NW_008751718.1:1823090-1840407 GCF_000715545.1 Opisthorchis viverrini | reverse complement strand
CACCAAATGGATTACATTGTTATTTTGCTTCGTGTGGGAAAATTGCGTCAAGTGGTTGCGGGATAACTGTTCAGTTGATTATAGCTTTAATGCACAAGCCATTTTCGATGAGAGCGAGTGATGATTGCTCGCAAATCTTAAGAGGCCTACATCATTTTCTATCATCTGAAATGCCTAACTGATTGATGATCATAGATCAAGGTGACTGGGTTGACCGGCACTTCGTCGAACAACAGATTTGTCCTCATTTCTGGTTGGTAACCGTCTGCGGTTCTTGAGCTTTTATGTAGCAGAATTACATTTTATTGTAAGCAATGGTAAAAGCCACCAAGAGAATGGCGTTGCCCTCGCAGTAATACCCGGGTACTTCGTAGAACTTGAGGTGCACTTTCATGCGTACGCAACAAAATATGTTTTCACGGTGATGTATGCACGAGGATTCTTTCAGCTATTGTATAACTTGGGCTGCTAGAAATATTCCGAGCTAGCTGTCCGCACTCTCCTTGAGTCAAAGCGTTCCAGATCAAAGTCTTGGTTTTCTATCAACCCATGTGTAGCCTGAAATTAATTGACTGACGATTCCTCCTTGAAAATGTAATAACCGCAATATTTGTACTATTCAGTTTTAAGCCAATCTAAATCAAGGACCCTTGAAATTTCCGTTCCACAACCACGTAGTTTTCAGCGCAGTTTAGTCGAACAAAGACGCAACAACAGTTCGTAGCTTCCATTAACGTTCATGCAATTTATTGCAATGACAATGACAAACATTTTGTACCATAATCAGTTCAAGAAATTCTATTTAGTCAACAAAGCACGCATAATTTCCAGCTTAATCCGCCCTCCTTGGCCACTTTCATAGGGTGCTCAGAAGAAAGCTGCGTTTTAATTTCTTGCTTAACTCGGATGTACTAGCAAAATTTACTGGGTGACCGAAATACGATTCCTCATACGTGGGTTTCAAAACTGCACACCCAAACGATTTTCAATTTATTTGTTTCAGTTTGAGATTAGCTTAGATATTTTCATTCCTTAAACAACAAAATCCCCGTATGATCCTTGACATGGACGCCACAAACCAATGGTTGATGGTGAGATTTCCTTGCACGTGGTTTCTTCTACACAATTTGACTTATTTTAACTGTCAAGCTCTAGAAACTCAATTGCCCCAGTTTCCGCCTACACACAGCACTCATTAGCCATTGCTGGGCCGAAACAAAAATATTCTCCTTCATTTTAACAGGGCACTAAAATGACTGCGACATATTGACCTACATTTACTGAGGTGTGTTTCGGATCGCCGATGAGCCAGATACCTTTATTTGATTCGGCCCAAGCTTTACAATGCAGAGCAGTGCACGGCAGGATTTTCAATCTGATGTTATATGAGATATGTTATATGAAATAAGTAATTGGGGAACGTGCATAACATATTCCTACCAGTTCGTATTCCGTCAGGTGGTCAAAAACTTAGGAAAAATAGCGCTGCTATGTAGCGCTTAAGGCCAACCACATGAATGGGCGTTTACATGTCAGGGCATGTATGGCTGACGTGAGGTAGACAAAATGGACGGCGATGATGAAAGACACGTATACTGCTCGCTACACTTACTACAAACACAAGACCTAGGACACCCAAAATTAAGATTCAGGATTCCATTGCCGAGAAGATTGAAGAACGTTAAGGAACTACCACGGGTGCTTGATCTTTTTCTGGAGAATTAATAATAATTGATAATCCAAATTGCAGTCGTCCTTTTGGAGTCGTGAACAACAAGACAAAATTCAAAGAGGAGCATAGAGCAGTCGTACATTATGCAAAATAACTTCATTCCACATCCATGTTTTTCTGTAAGTTCTGAAGGAATGTTTCTGTTTGGCAGTGCTGTGTTGGCCCTATGGTTTGAAGGTGAGCTAGGTCTATACTGGTGGTTTTGGTTGGTACGGGTTTTTTATTATTCCACACTAAGGACAAACAAGTGTCCGAGAGACCAGAAGGTTGATACATGATGTGGAATGCAATAGTATCATATTTTCAACCAGTAGAATTTATGCGGTAAACTGGAATTACCGAACAAGCAGTCAGCTAACAGCTCCACTTTGAATCTACCGCCTTGGTGGATTGTGTTGTAGGTACAATACAGATGCAGTAATATGGTTCTGCGTGTGAGGGTTTATGCCACATATCGTTGCAAGTCATGAAGTCCTGTATTAGCCACTGGCAAACAATTGAGAGTGCACCGCCCATGTGTTCGAAGATTTATTTTTGCGTGTGGCTGTCAAGAATTCCAAATTCGGATGCTCCGGAAGATATGTCACCGGTGACGTTCAGATGGCGAAGAATAAGAGAGAAATTCAGAGCGGGAAATTTGAACGTGACGTAGAAGTAATTCAAGAAGTATTAAAACCAACTCAGGTTTGGTTTTGGTGAAACTGTATAGTCCAAAAGCAAACATAATTTTGCGGACGATTTGTGCTTGGAAAACATACATGCCAACTTGTGATTCCATAACCATTTCTCATTCAGTCATTGAACTTCCGTGCGTGCGTCCGGGATGGATTAGAACAATCGGCGTTTTAACTACAATTGTAAAGTAAGTCTGGAAGCTTCATTCGGGATGCCGATTGCTTTAATTTTATCGCGTAATATGATATTCGTCGTGTGTATTGTCGTCACTTACGATCCCAGAATAAACTGTGCATCCTTGTTTGTGCAGTTTTTCGATAGTGTTCCCCAACGGTGTGTAGAAACCTATCCGCCGCGCGACGTTTATAATAGCATGTTTTGTTTACATCGGTTGAAACTGCGAATCTCACCGGTGAATAGTAATGCTTGAACTGTATTTCGAATGAAATTAACCTAATCCCAAATGGAAATCAGATGTAAAATTGCTGAAACTGACGTGATGATATTAGTCGATAGACCTGCGTTTTTCCCTTTTCCGGGAAGACCATCACAGATTTAATTTCGTCTATTGCACAAAATCACAGATTCAAGTTCGTCCATTCCACAAAGAATCCGTAACAGCCTACAAGTTCCATGACGTTTGGTGCCATATTGCGTCTTCCTGCGAGCTATGCGGCCGCACATTACCTCCTTAATGAGCAAGAAAATAAATGAATATTTGACTGACGGTCCTATTTCAAAACCTCAAATATCGGGCAATACCTCCTTGATACCAAGTCGAATGCACAGCAACCTGATGCGCTGTAGAACATATTACCATCACTAGCGCAGAAAAGCACAGTTAAATTACTTGATGTTCTCCTCTTACTGAAAATAATTTCTTTGGGGAGCCGAAGGTCGCATTTTTCTTGACAACTGCACACCATACTGGGCTGAACCCGCATACGCGTGCAGCAGAGTTATTCCTGACGGATGCGATGGAAAATGCATCAAATCAGTGTACATGAAATCAACTTTTATGCCTGATAGACGTTTCTACACCTATGCTAGGATTTTCAACGACTGCATTCCCAAATGTATTTATCCGCATTTTCGGGACACTTGGATACCCCTCCATAGGAGGAACTGGTCTCCGAACCTTGAAGCAACCATATAGTTAGAAACGGTTGGAAACAAAACTTAGCCCACCAACGTGGTACTTTCAGTGTCCCACTTATCGGGTTTACTGATTTTTTCTAACGAATGGTTGCGCCATTTTTGCGTGAAAACAAACTATAAGTACTTACTAAACGTGTTAGCCTAACCACTTTTAAGGATTATATTTGTCTTGTTGTTGTCATTATAAAGTATCCCTTATCAATGCAGCATCCGGTGTCACAGCACAATACACGATTGTTAAGACCATTTGTTAGTTTTCAATGAAATCGTCCCAATAAAACACCGGCATGTCAGTAAAGTATTTTAATATGCACGGGTGAAAAACATTTGCGCTCTGCTGAATCTCCGAATATTTCTGTAGCGCAGCGCGTTATGGATGTCTACGCCAAGTGCCCAAAGTTGATCACACGGTGAATGGTTAACAGTTCGCGGAAATCCGCTTAAATAGTTGACTAAGTTTTTCAGCATGGAAACACTTTTGGAGCCTTTCCGCAAGGTTGCCGGAATCCACGGCACAATGCTCCATCTTCGTGGAAATACTGCAAGCTGGAAACACACTTGATGGGGGCGCACACCAAAACCGAATCTCTGGGTAATTTTGTTTTCTCATTAAAAACACGAACCTCATAATGAATATGGCTAGAATATGAAACGACTCATACACTAGTCACAGATTTTGGAAACGTGACTTGAAAACGAGCACAAATAATTGGTGAAACAACTAGTCATGTCCGAGTTATAAAAACATGAAATTACCTGGGAGTCATCAAGTGCAGTTGATCGAACAACATTTAAGTGCAGCGTTTCTGTCTGCCATAAATGCGACAACGGCTACATAGAAAGGCGACGCGACTATCGCCTGGCATTCTACAACTTTCAAAGAAGCACGCAAGTGACTAAACCAAACCAGGGGGAGCATTTGATAAAACATGTGAAATCCCAAAGCCGAAATATTTATTTCTTAAAGATTTCCGCCAAAGCCTGAGAGTTGCTGAGAGCACATTCTGAATCACATGTTAAAAACAAATTTTGTGCAGTTATCAGTTATTTTCACCTGCATCCATTCATAACAAGCGAGTGCGCTAAGTCTAGCAATACGTTTGGAATTAGCAGTCCAGAAATTACGCTTAAGAGGTCCGCGTATTCGGCTAAAGCACGTAGGCTGCGGATTTTAATGACATATTTGTAAAAATGCCGATATTACAACAATAAAAGACTGTATCGATTGGAACTCTTTCGGCTCAATGCGAGGTCGCATTCGTTAACTATTTTGACGGTGATACAGGGACTATTATATCTTTCTGTCAATTAGTTTGGAAAAAAGACGTCCACCGTAAAAACTTAAACGGACACGCCTCTTTACTTATTTTCTTTCCTAATGCATATCAATCTTAAACTGATTGCTTACTTCAACGCATCTGACGTTTATCCAGATGGTTCCAAAGAATATGCCTAGAATAAATATTTACGTCTGTTGATGAGTGCCAGTAGTTGCCTGGTTGTGTGCTGTTCGTTTCAATCCTCAGGATATCAGCTGTGCTTTTGCGGTCCACAAGCAAAATGTTGTTCAGGCAAAACTCAAAAGCCGGATGTCAGAAAAAACCTAGACTTTAGCTGTTAACGCTGCGTGCCGTTGTTTACATTAAGTGTAACGTAACGATTTCTTAACAGAAAACGTCATCGTCATCATTGGAGAACCCGAAGTTGGCGAGGCACCGAACCTCATCTACGGGTTGACTGATAAGCAACCAGTATCCGCTTAATGGCAAAAAGAATCCACGACCGAAACCCTGCACTGAAGTTTGAAACGTTTCGTTCATGTTGTTTACCTGACTTTGGTACGTGATATCAATTGATTCGCTCCAGGCAGTCGTTTGAAAACACTGAACTTCACAAATCTACCTGTGATTTGCGCTTTGGCGCTTTGGTGTTTAATCACTGTTCCTATGCTTTACATTGTGACAAATAAGTTGATCTTTTTAATTTAACTATTTACTCATCCACAGGTCGGGGCCGCAAAGACCTGAACAATTGTTAATGGGAAATAGCTGAATGAGCACATGGTTCATAGTTATTGCGATGTGATTTTGAGTGTCGCTTCAGCTGGGCAGCTACATGCTTTTGCAATTGACTAGGAAAACGGCCTGGAAGTTTATTATTTGTTGATGAAGATGACAAAATAGTTCGGACACCGTGGTCAGTCTCATTCGTTTTGTCAAAGACAACTACTAAATGTAATGAGGAGGCCACATATGCCGCCGACCAGCAGGCGAGATTTTGAGCTTGTTTTCACCCGAATCATCACGCAAAATGCAGTCATATTACAAATGGATATAAAGAGCACTGTCGGTGCATTTTGGACGTCATCTTAAGCTGTCAAGTTGCTTGAAAGAAACTCATTTGTTTTCAATAAAACTTATACATACAAGAAAACGGTGTTTCTCATCCGTAAGCCACCAGCTTCATCATCATCATCATCATAGAGCATATCAAAATTTTTCATTTAATAGCGTGTGGAATGTCAGTACACCTCTGAGGGTTACGCATATAATGAAACTAATACTCGAACATGATGTGTGTTCATATTAACTGTGATATTTTTTTAAATGTGATACGAAATATAGAGAACCCATATATATGAGTCCTCTTGTTAACCAACTAGACAAAGCGTAAAATTTTCCCTTCTATTATGAAGCGCCGTAAATGTTTCAAAAAAGTTTATTATCACAGTCGACCAAGTAGCAATGTTTGATGCTGATGTGTTCCGAAAATGATACATTACTGTTCGTGCACTTATTGGGGCACAAGATTCTTCACAGAATTACGTCATTCACTAAGTCACATGCAGATGTTACTCTCGATGGGAGATGCATACCAGCAGCATACTCTGTGTTTTGAGGACACAGTAGTGTTACAGACGGATACATTCCACCGTCTGGACATATACGTGAATTCGCATGTGGTCTGATGCACCGCGGTCATGCACCTGGAGAACCACGTTAACGCGTTTCTATAGGTTCTAACGCTTGTAGTCAAGTATACTGGCCAAATTTGACGGACGCATAATATGAAGGAAAGCCCCTGGCTACATACTTAGTTAACCAATAAATGGATAATAGCCAGTACATAAAATTCTGATACATATATATATATTCTGATATAATACGCAGAGGCTTATCACCTTGAATGGAAGAACACAACACCCGGATGACGTTCAAAGACGTCAAAGTTGAAATCACCTACAAAGAATGAGCGTGAATATGAATGCAACCTACAAGGACTGCGCTTTATAACAGCGCTGGGCAGGGCTGGATAAGAAGAAACGCTGTGCACTCACAACGCGATGGGGAATACTAGATAATAAACTGTGAATCTTTTTACGCAAAGCCTGATCACCATGACATTTAAGATCTCAGTCGGATCCTAGAAGAAGTGTACTACTGCAGTTAATATATGCCTTGTCCTCGGTTGTGACAGTTGTAATCAGATACTGTCTATATTTCTTCCAACAAGAGAAATATGCCGGAAACAAAATTATTGGTTCCATTCCAGTTTACAACCCACTTTTCCCCAAAACCCTATGTATGTGAACTTTAATCTCTAGATTCATATATATCTGCGCAAGCCATCCATGAAACCTCACACTTCAGGTTTCTACGACATCTACATCAGCTTTTGTGATGTCCGCGAGAAACGGATAGAACTGAGCATAATAAAATAAAACGAAATGTTCAGCAAGTTATTGCAGTAGTACACCCCCTGTGAGTATTCAAGCATTTCACAGAAGCATGGCCGGAGATAACGTGTCACCCCAATGTTCATCGGATTCTCTTTGTAAAAATTGTAAGTGTGTTTCGAATATAGCCAGGCCCCGTTTAACTTTGGCACAATAAATAATCTTCGGCACTTGTTGATTAGGCATTTCGGCAGTGTGGTTTGGATGACAGTAGGTACAGGTAAAACGCACATGAACTTCACGTTAGAGCATTTTAAGGTGTCAACAAAACGTTCGCTAATAAAGTGGAGTTTTACAAGGGATTCCCCTAGTGTTTTATTTTTCAAAAAAATATATATAGTTTCCTTGAGGAAACAATAATGCATCGTTTGCTAAGGTGTTGCTCACGTAGTTGTTTATCCGCTCAAAGAATAAGGCAATGCCAAAATTTCCCGATACAGTCAAAAATGACGAGCGGGTATCGCTCAAAGTGGTTTTTAATATTCTGAAAAAAATTGGTTGACCGGCTAACGTGGGTTACCCGTCGGGTGAACTGCTGTTCGGTTTTACAGCGCACCCAACCGTCATCTCGTCATCACGGATTGAGAGTGAAATCTGCAAACTCGAGAAGAAGCCAGTCAGGAAGTTTTGTATAATATGTGAACATTCATTTTTCAGAGTATTGACATGAAATTGCCTGTCGGTCACACGTGAAAGAAGGATATGTGAAAATGACTCGAACCTTGTTTTCAACCAGGTTATAATGTGTTCAATACATGGTGAATCCTCTGCATGCTTGCATCCGCTTGCAGAACACGACCTATTTTGAGAACTCATGTTTCGGGACGTCCGAAACCACCATCCAAGAATTACAACGTGGTTCATAATAAGTAAAAAGAACACGTAAGTATGGACACGGGTGTAGTTTGTACACGCGGCCAAACTGGTCCGCTTTCGTGGCACGTACGCAAGCAACTGAGTTACATTTTCTGTCAACCCACAGTGCTTCAGCGAGCCAATCAACCAGACTCGCATTTAATAAGCCAATCAAGTCACACGCCAGACCCATGGTGGGACCACAAACGGGCACCCATAAGCGCTAATTCTCTGACACTCCGAAGCAGCTGATACTGTTCTCCGTCGCTAGTTTTAGCTACCTCCAGCCGACCTTGAATTTCTATTGTGGGCCGGTTCCAAAGTTACTATCAGCAAGTTAACACTGTTGTATGCAAGTGTTTCTCACACCAACGACTAAGCGATCTCTGAGCATATCATTTCGAATATCTCCGTTGTCACAGTGCACCGTACGGCTCCGTACTTGTGCAACAAAATCAGCAATGGATTCTCCATCCTTTTTCTACTCTTTTGTTGAACTTGAAGCGCTAAGCGATAACTTAAGGTTTAGGATTGCAATGCTTGAAAACGATAGACAAATGATCATCAAAAGTTTCCGTATTTGGTAAATTCGGAGAGACCGAGCTGCACATCAAACTGTATATTGCCGGGCACAGTGTAGTGTGTGCACGCGACCAAAATGGTCCGCTTTCGTGGCAGGTGCGCAAGCATCTGAGTCACATATTCAGTCAACTGACAGCGCTCACGCAAACCAAACAACCAGACACGCATCCAATAAGCCACTCAGGTCACACACTAGATCGATGGTGGAAACACGAACGAACAGACACAATCGCAACACTCTCCAACGCCGAAGTAGCTACTACACATTAATCGCTCAAATATACGGATCGACTACAACTCGTATACTCCTGTGCTGGTCCGAAGTAGCGGTTTATATTGCTAAGCGCTCTTGAAAAACTACAGTGACATTTCGCCGGAATTTTTTTACCCGTGCGGCAAACCTCAACTGGAAAATTAACGTAGGCTGTCCGCTTTACTTTTTATATCGGTGAAAGCAAGAAGGCTGGCACGGTGGATTTATTTATTAGGAAACATCAACTGAGATGTTGCAGGCTATTGGATACGCGAGAAAAACTTGCATATGCATCTTGTTTATAAAAAAGCTGTTTATATGCCTTCCAGTCAAACGGATCCTTTTGAACTTAATAGGATACTCGCTGACTATCGCCTAAAGTTCAAGATGCGCTATTAAGTGATTCCCAAACTGCGTAATAAAGCTAAATTTTCAATATAGGCAGAGCGGATTGCTGATAAAACATATAGTACTCGCATGCTTCGTAAGTAATATCACCTTCTACGCAAATTCCAACTTCAAAGATTGTTCTCATGCCACCGATTTTCAATTACATCTGGAAGCTGGTGAGTTGGCCGCTTCTTAGGTGCATCATGCCATTTACGAAGCTGAGTCACATTAACTTTTTTCACTCGCCAACCGTCCTCAGTTTTGCAGATTTCCCCACAGCGGTCCGTAAAGACAAACGCAACTTGTGGAATTCCTAGCTCCCGAGATCCCGGTTCACTTCATTCAGGAAAGCGATGATCTCTCGAATCAACGCTGTCGTACAATGTTAGTGGTTAAGTCTCTACAGCCATCGCCTAGGCCTTTCCACAACGGCGGTCAGGCTTGGTCAAATATATCTCCCTTCTCCAACTACCCCATTTGAACTGAATGTCTATGGAAAGGGGCCCTTGATGTCAATGAATCATAGCCCGCCAATTTCTGAGCAAACTTTGGTTTCCTGGGATAGGTTGCCCCTGCTCTATCCGTTTTCTTGCTACGAACAGCTTACTGGACACCAAATAATCCATCATTTGACTCCACATCCCGAACAACTAGACCGTCCGCCGAAGTAAACCGTACTTCTTCGTGATTCCTGTGTGTGCCATCTCGTAACATTTAAAGGTAAAATTCCTTCCCCGGAAGCAATGAGCCGATCCGAATGACTCTGGAACGCTTCCAGTTCATTCTCTTCACCAAGGCGACTGGAACCTTCAAAAGCCCAGAATCCTGCAGATAGAGTTGCAGATGCATTCCGGGATCCAGTTCAACCACAAGGCTATTGACTCTATTCATGATTGCGGGGGCCTCAATTCGGCTCTGATCTCGACAGTCAATCAGCCAATTGCTTCCCATCCATGGCTGAATGGTGGAGTCGTACTCTTGAAACCATGTGAGCATTTCGCGAGAATCCCCCGTGGTCATGATTCGCTGCAGGGTTATGTGATCGGCTTCGGCGTGAAAATGAGCAACGTGACAGTTTTGAAGATTCATCGGTAAACGCGACAGTGAATCTGCATTGTCTTGCAACAGTTTCCATTTCTTGAACAGACCGTTCAGTATGGTTCTGGCTAGCATATGTTCCCTTCCAAACAGATACTTATGTATTTCTCCCGCTCTACCATAAGCAATCTCTGGAGGCAAAATTACGCATTCAGCCACGGCTTCCTTCGCTGGACATCTGCAGTAATGAATCAAATATAGCATCCTCTGTCCATTATCTTGCATTCTACCTACTATGTAGTATTTGAACTGTTGAATGAATCTCCAATAGCACCCTGGGTTGCGATCGAAAGCCTCTAAGTCCACTCTAGGATGGTCTGCCTTATCCACGCAAGAAGCCAGTTGGACCGCTGGTGCCTCACATATAGGTGTGCTACTTACCATCCCGGCCAGTTAATCCTTCACATTTTCCTGCGGGTCAACCTGCACATCAACGACGGAATCATCGTGCGAATCCAGCTCTAACTCCGCTAGACGCACCTCATTACGCGTCCGCATAAGCTGCAATTCACTCTTCATTTCCTGCGGCTTAATCTGCGCTCGCAATAACGCAGCTAACTTTAATTTTTATGCTTAGATGAGTCAAAGCCAGGAGATGAACCAATAGATAAAGATTACCCGAACGGCTGACTTGCCACGATTGTTCCGGTAGACGGGGCATTCTCCATCTTCTCCGAGTCCATAGATCGTTGTGTACTAGATTCCTACTCCGTAGTACTGTAAACGTTGAGTACTGTCTCCGTAGACTACGTTGAGTATCTACATTCTGAGTTTGAGTCACGCGTGCCAATCCAGGAAAACGAACAATAAAACCGAATTCTCGAATCACCGTTCTATTTCAAATATATTAATATACATATTCAAAAAACCTCAACGGATTTTCCTCCGCAGTTACCGTAAGGTTACAAAATAAGGCGGTACAATCACTAGCTTGAGGATAAATTTCAAGGCACTACGCCCCAATTCGATATCGTCACAACCAAACAGCTATCGATGGCGAGCAACCGCAAAACTCTCAACTTCCGACCAAAGCCCGTAAGAGTTATAAAAACAGTTCAGTAAAACAAGAAGGTTTCAGTTCATCTGGTCAAGGGGAATAAATATGTGGCTTGGCTGCCACCTGGGGTTGGAAACGGGAGCACAATGTTGAATAGCTGTCTTCTACACCCGCAGCCTCCTCGATGTCCTCTAGATAGGTCCGACCATCCAATCAACAAAGGGGCAATGGCTACGGCATCTTCATTCTTGTGCTGGTCATGGCGCCACACGAAGGAAAGTGGGCCTTCGCTGCAGATTTATTTATCAGAAAGCACCAACTGACTAGTTAATGACTGTGTAACAAGAACGCAGAACTCTCATTTACATCTTGTTCCCAAAAGCTGAGCATCCACCTGATTCTCGAGAGCATCTTCCTGAATTATCCTGGATACTCACTGATTATCATACAAACGTAAACAAATGAAACAAAGCCATTCCAGGAATTCCGTAATAAGTCCCAAATTTCAACAGTCGCGGAACAGATTTACTAAACTGTCACATAAAAATCGCATGTTCCATTAATAGTATACAACATTACATTAGTATCACTAAGTGCCTTTGGTAATTAGAAGTCGTCTTCCGATGCTCACGTGAGCAAGACTCTTTAGCGAACCGGCCTCAAACGACAGATTTGGCGCCGTAGTGCGGGTCATCTTTAATATGAAGGCGCATCAGTAATGTCAACTTATACCATAGGCAAGATGGATTATATTCAATGTTACATTTAGGCATGTGCGTTGATGGAACAGTTTCATATTGCACCACTGTGCAATGTCAAAATACATTAAATCTGCCTCCGTTAAAAAATGAGCTGAAAGGACTTTCACTATAGTATTAAAAATAAATATTTACTTAGCGGTCAAATGAAAGGACACGTAATACCCTACTAGGAATACAAATGGCTAAGATGGGATGCAAGTATACAAACACCCTGGCGAAGACTTCCTAGTAATAATAAGTATCGCAACCAAGAGTAACTATTTGGTGTCTTCCTCACACTACTTGTGTGATTCATCACGCCAATAATCATATTTATTTTAATCTGCACGAAACAAAATGAGCATCTTCGATAGAGTTCCACCGTTTATTTAGGTTGAAAACATTATCATGAGAGAGTGAGCTAAACCAAAAGAGCAGTCTGGTGTTACGTGCTATATTTCCGTACTCGCGGCGGTTCACCAAAACCGCCACAGCTGAGCTCCGTTGAAGTTTGCCATGAACTACGGTTTAGGAAATGATAAGTGACACATGGGGACGAAGATAAAATGAATGCTCTTTGTGTTACACTTAGTAGTCTTCCTTGCATATAATATGCTGCGGTCCAACGGTGCTAAAGTTTCAAGAGTGATAACCGAGCTGTTCGTCCTGAAATCAGGTCAAAGTGCTGAAATAGACTAGTGCGCTCAGTGTAGATAATGACAATACTAGTGTTAAGCGAGTAGTTCATAGAAATAATGAATGGCTGTATCTGGTGAGCACCGACATCAACATAGAATGCCGGAAGAATTATCACCCGCCCTTAGCTTCCAAGATTTGCGGCTGAACTGAGCACTCTCAGTATTCTTTCAAATTATCCAGAGACTTGATTGAAGTACAGAAATTTAATGCAACAAACAAGTAGCACAGAAACAATGGCTTTTCATTGCACGCTGGCTCTTTTTCGAAGTTGATCTTTTCATTCAAATCAAGCTAACCAACAATATAGTGATCGCCCTGAGCCTGCTATGTGACAGACCGAATTGGAGAATCTAAGTAGACGCGATGCGATTTGCTGTGATTAAAGCATTGCCGATACATACACACCTATTCTCTGACGAAGTAACTCCGTCTGCTGCCGCCGGAATATAAAATATACAAAATTTACGTTAGGTTAGTGTCAGGCTTCCCTCAAGACGAAAATGCCATCAAAAATGGTTAGCTTACCGGTTCGCTACATTGAGTCACGCGCTATTTTGATGATCCAGAGCAAGAAATAGAGCTATTTAACTAAAACAAATGCAACGTTGGTTGTTTAGGCTTATCTGTTAGCGAGCTAGATCTCACGAATTGGAGCAGCAGCTTAAACAAATGTGTTTTGACGGGGGAACGCTGAATAGAAAGGTTATGTGATCATGTGCGCTTCACTTGTCCGTTCGAAATCTGTAAGCTGAGCACACAGAAGACACGGCTGAAAAAATTGAAGACGAACGCAAGAGATATAACACGAACACCGGTGGAATAAAATTGGATTAACCACTGGCTTTCTTTGTTCGGTGGGGGCAATTTGAATTTTGAATAGGGTTGTGAAAGTCATCTAGAAATCAAAAACATTTCGTTACCGAATGGTTTAGAACATGTTAAGGGGTGCTGTTGCAACGAAACTTTCTGGTACCTCAAAACCAATGCATGGGACATTTTCAAGCTTTTAATCCACAACTGGCAGAAAAGGCAGCCCGCTGAACAAACACAAAATCTGAAAGTATGTTGATTCGTCCAACGTTCGCTGGTGGAATATTGGTAACACGTTCTCCTCAAATATCTATTACGTGCTAAATTGCTGAGATCGGCTGTGCGACTTGGATTAGAACTTGATTATTAAGAAAATGCCTAAAGCCAAGGCTGGAATATTTTAACGACTTTCGCCAGACACCAAATTGGTCGATTTGCACCATTTGGAACGTGCAACGTCTGTGTTTACATTTAAGTATGGCCTCATTGCTCACACCGGGTAGATGCAAATTTAATTTATGGGTATTCGCTGTACCAACCTTCGGCCAATCACAGACACCGGGGAATTGGTAAAGTAATTTCTTCCCTATGTTGGACCGTAGACTCTTGAAAGCGTTATTATGGATGTCATTTGAAATGAATGCCTAGAGGTGAAACTGAGTTAAGTTAGATAGGGACCAAGTAGTACACGTGACATCTCATCCACGAAAAGGGCGCTATCTGAAAATTCGTCAGCCTCGCGCGAGAAATACTAGATTGGAGTAGATGTATCAGCTGAACCTCTCGGGCTACGTGTTTTGTGCGTGTGCGCTTGACGTATGATATCGCCATATGTAGAGGAGGTTCCAAATTATGGGGCCCAAATCATCAGAAACCAGGGACATATCCACGAAAACACCGACGCAAGCGTAAATAGACTAGTCTAGAACAGGAGTGAGATTAGGCCCATCCGGTGGAGACTAGCTACCGGTTCCCCAGCGAAATGCTTAGCTTAACCATCTCAGTAAAATACCTTAATCAGCTAAATTTCCTTTCGAAGTGTCAGTGTCATTGGACGTGCAGTACAAAAATGACACAGTCACGTAGCGGATGAATTGGTTTACGGAAGCGTAACATCAGATTTTGATGTAATGATCAAATCAGAGCGTTAGGTACTCCTTTAATCCTGTGTGAGTCCGCAGAGACATTGCTCTTATTTACGACGATGAAAATTATAGTTCCACAGCTTATGAAATCCACAGGAACGCCTGAATTCAAAACGGATATGCGGTGACACTTGTAGCTCGGTGGACCAACTGAATCCATTGAGCTATCGCAAGGGATTTCAGTACCACATTTGAATTCAACGACTAAATTTACCGGACCATAATAAAAATAACTGGAACACTTCAGTTCCCAAAGGGCTAAAACTCAATTCATATTCGACATGATCTTACTCTAATGGACGTGGTACTTAACCTCAAATCAGACGGCCTTGCCTCTGTCTCTTTAGTGTGCAAAGTGACGAAACAAACACTTCTGGCATATATCTCCCGTAATGTGACCGCATGTATGCACCTAGGCTCTGAAGAAAATATTCTGCGAATATAATCAAGAAACTTCTGCAACAAAACGGATAACCTGTTTTTGCATAACGTTGGAGATCCGCCTGCGTTGAAGGCTAAGATAAACATTTTATGAGGCAGTGTGCAATATTTTGACTGCTCTAATTTAAAAAGTACCTACTGTCGGATGAAGGAGTAATAAGCAACAATAAGTGGTTTTCCCTTTCATCTGAATTGACAGGAACCCCTGACCTTTGGTTTTGTGTGAAAGTAGAAAGCCTTGCCCACTGAGGACTGCGGATGTACGTTATTTGCTGGATGCAATAATAACCGATCGAGCCCAAAATTCAAGTATATAAACAATGAAGTGTAGGATGCAAATTTTAGGAAGACACTTGATAGTTTTGGGTTTGTTCTTAAATGTTTCGTCTAATCATAATTTTTCAGGTAGCAGTAGGAAATATGAAATGAATAACTCGTTGTTGGCATTCACCGGAAGAAGTGGAGTATGACACAAAAGTGGTACCCTGCGCACCAAATTGAACGAAGTTTCGGAAGCGTATTTCCCACCTCTCTGTTGAGCAAAATAACCTTTATTTATCCGCAATAGATGCCAAAAACACGACTCTCAGTATTGTTTGAATTTTACCTAGTATTTAGATAGGATGAGCGGTAATACCTAGTATTTAGATAGGATGCGCGGTAAATAAGTAGTGCTGACTGTTTTCTGTTTTATTCCGCAGCGCCTGCATCAAATCTTTCGCATAATAATTGCCACTTGCTTGAACCTGAGAGTGTCTCGTCAGCATGAGCATACATAGCGTCCGGTTCGTTTCGGAAACATCCTGCAGTCCCCAGTAAAACTAAGGTTTTGTAATTTCCGTGAAATTAAGCACCTGATATTTAGACCACGAAAGGACGCTGTGTTGGTCAATGACACATTTCATATCGCCTGTTTTGAAATTATTGCGATATCCAATCTGTGTCATTACGAAGAGGATTATTCAAGGCCAGTTGAGTGCTCGATTTTGTTTGTACATATTGTGGATCTCCATGTGATGACGACATTACCTATTCGATTCGCGAAGATCGTTTACTGATTACGTTGTATCGTCGGCCCTCGCATTGAGCAAGCCTCTTTAAATTGAGGTTAATACCGTTCTTGGCTTTTTGATAAGAGAAATCAAATGCAGTTTATTCGGCGCAAAGATCATGACTCCTAAGCACAGTTTATTAGAGGATGAATCTTGTGATAAAATATACACTTCCTGTCAACAAGGATGAAGCATAAACATTCAGCATGACCGAATACTGCTTACATGTGCAAGGGGTTGGCAGCCTGGCGGAAGGTGCAATGCGTTAGGCGAGTACGTCATCCGTGGAAATTGCACACGCAATTTAAACGAATAGCAACACTATGTTCAATCAACCCGACCAGACTGTTTCAAGTAAAATAGGCACATTTGAGAGCGTAATATGAGTGATGATTTTGCATGTTTTGGTGACCATCATTACACAGTGCTATTGCTGCTTTCTTCAGCAAATGGTTTGGACCATGTCGTTTATCAGTAAACTTGCAAAAGGAATACATATTTCATTTTGAACGCAAGATTGCATCAAGCGACTGGTAAATGTTGAAAAATAGTTTGCAACTGCTGTTTCGAATATTGCCTTAGTTACCGGTACATCATCGTGAACCTTCATGGTGACCAGTGGGTTACATTCGGGCGGCATTCAGTTGTTTGGAAAACAACGTCTTATCCTCGGGTGTTATTGCACAGTCACCCCCTCTAATCTGACGGAATATTTGCGTTAAAGACCATCAGAAAGATCCCATAAAAATTAATCAAGACAACGTAGCATTAATTCGCTGTTGAAAAATTTTGGATCACTTTTGGTACTGTACCCTATTAGTGGGCGAAGATCGAATAACTATCAAGAGTATGGGCTTTTAGTGGTAACATCCGATTTGGATTGATTACGATGGAATCCAACTAAACGTCTTGTATAAGAAACTGTTATCGAGAATTGAGATTGAAATGACCCAC
>NW_008751718.1:1818772-1821309 GCF_000715545.1 Opisthorchis viverrini | reverse complement strand
TTCCACAAGCATAAAATTACGGATAAGTTGGTTAGGTATTCTCCCCCAGATTTCCTACCCGATTATAAATATCTGCTCTGCCTTCCATCATTTGACCTGTGCAAATACTAGCGGAAACCCACGGTGCGCAAAACCATTGCAAAACTCACTAGCGTACACCAGTGGTTGCCCGCACTTAACGTTCTTTGAAATAACCCATTGTCTGAAAACTACTCGCAAATATCCTGTAACTGAAATTTTCCTAGTTTGCTTTTTGAATTTTGTTATTGTAACTGGAGATGAAAACTGATTGGAATGCCATACTTCATCATTACTGTCATGGAATGAACCAAACTGAATAGGTCAACTACAGCACGAGATAACCAGCGGCCTGCATTGTAAGGTGCTTTTTCAATGAACTTTTTAGAAGCGCGTGTTCTTTCTCCCGTAGAATGTATGCTGCGAAATACTTCACACAACTGCATCTGATAAGGATAACATGGTGGGCATGATAATGGATGTTTGAATGGAGATATTTTACTGATGTAAATATTTGGATAAGTGCATTGGGTGAAGCTGAATCGCAGACGCTTTCGTCTCGATAGAGAAGTGCGTTATAACATTTAAAATCCGGTTAATATTCATTACATATATCCATTCAAAACATAGCGAAAGGCCTGGAAAACGCATATGCGTTTTGAAACATTCTCATAAGCCCACAATCTAGCGAGAACAATACGTTTTGCACAACTTTCCAAAGCACTCAATATAGATGTCATGTAATAAATGCATGAACGGTGCTTCGATTGCATGATGGATAATATGAAGCTTTTTGTGTAAATATTAAAAAGAATGTGTATTCAAATCATCGATTAGGTGGGATCCCGGACACCGTGTTTCCTGAAAAACATAGTATTTGTTGTTTTGCAAACGCGACGTGTCACAAGAGACGCCACTTTAGACCCGCAAAGTATACCTACCACTAATTGCAATAATTTGCCTCCGGTTTGCAACTAGACACCTATCATTCTAGTAATTGGAAGGATAATGAAGTTTGCTCAGCGAAGGTTTGCATTCCACCTTCCAAATGAAACTTTGCTAAAATCTGGAGAAAGCAGTTTAATGCGTGGCTAAAATCTGGAGAGAGCATTTTGATGCGTGGCGTTTTCTTCCGCTTTTCATCAACGTAGGATCATCATAAAACAACGTGCATTTCTGAGTCTATACCAAGTAGCTTCAGACGATTGACCATGACATAATATTTGGGCGTTTCCGTGGTGGTCACATGGCAGAAATGTTTCAATTGCTGGTGGGATAAAATACACCTGATCGATAAAATAANTGTTGAACAATTTTGGATCACTTTTGGTACTGTACCCTATTAGTGGGCGAAGATCGAATAACTATGAAAAGTATGGGCTTCTAGTGGTAACATCCGATTTGGATTGATTACGATGGAATCCATCTAAACGCCTTGTATAAGGAACTATTATCAAGAATTGAGATTGAAATGACCGACGACTGATGTACCTCAAACCAAGGTCTGATAATGAATTGTCATATCGGGGGTCTCTCACCGTCGTTCAGAATGCAGTTGAAGATATCTTTATGCAGGCTGCCGTTTATTTGGATTGAATCTTTGCTCACAACACACAACGACTATGTAGGATATTTCTGAATACACTCTGTCGGCGGAAACGTAATTTCAATCGGTAGCTGGATTTTTACTTGCAGTTCGGCAGTAATCTTGGAATTCGTGAATTCTCCGTTATACGGGTGTACCTGTGGTCAGACCGCGGTAAAACCGAAACAAAATTCCATGCAGGAAAGACAGTTTGCCCTCCATTTGTAACTTATAATATAATATTTCAGAGGGTTACACTGACACGAAATATTTCACATACTGCTTTATACAAGCCGAAGGACGAAATGCCTAATGTAGGAATGTATTACGCAAGTGGAATTTTTTGCTTGGAGCACACTTCGCTGATCATGTGTTTTAATTCCTCCTTTCCCTATTATACCAGTTCCATTTTTACTGATTTGAAGGACTCATTCATGTGTGAAATAATGCATGAGCCGCTACTAATCAAGGGAATTCTGTGTTGCTCATAGAACAGCTAAGTTGAATAATTGCATAAAATGGCACGAATGACTCAAACCTCTGCCATTTGTTATTTCTAATCTGATATTTTGCTTGTATATTTATTGAAAACGCATACTTGTGTCCTTGTCCGCTACATACCTGTAATTCATCATGCATACCTGGTGATTCAAGTTTTGGAGCCGATTGCTTCTAAATTATGGCGCAAAATTCACCATGGCTCGACTAGATGACCGGAGAAATCACACAAAATCTGCGTGGTTCACCAGGCCATTTGTAAGTTCCAATGGCGATGTCTTAATTTTTTCAAAGATAACTCGAATTCCGGGTATTATATGAATACGTACAATACTGAGCGCCTTTTACAAGCGGAAGTGTTTGACTATAAAGACGAGGACGAAATGCACTACAATCACATATATGAACGAGTGCAGTGTTTGGTTGCGTAATAGGT
>NW_008751718.1:1812779-1815576 GCF_000715545.1 Opisthorchis viverrini | reverse complement strand
GTATTTCATTTTGTTCGGGAAAATTTTGTTAGTCACATAATCATGGCGTGAACGTACAGGCTTCGTCAAAATGCTGTTTATTATGACCCCAAATGAGGAACGATCTTTCGGAGAACGAATGATGCGCTCAGCACAGAAATTGACATTAGCAGTTGTCAACAGGTAACCGATTAACTGAAGCCGATAGTGTTATTCATTTTTGCGAGATACTTCCTCGGGTAATGCATCTTTGGGTTGTCCGATCACGTTCACAATTTGATGCATTTTACTTGTTTCGTCGAAATATTTCCATATATATCGCCGTCTAGGAGGATAGGAAGATGTCATTTGCGACGAACAATGGAAATCCACAGAGCCAAGCAATCCTTTAATGGTGGAGTTGCCAGTGAGAATTTTACGTAACAATTTATCTGAAAACATGGGCCAAATACGGAACAGTGAGTGAAAGAGTTCAACCCCATTACAGACTATTCCGGAGAGACTTTTGGCCCATTGACAGGTACATTTCTCAATTCACTGCCGCGGGGCCTTTCTTCCATTGGCCCGTTTGATTGTTATTTATATATAAACATATATTACCGCCCTACGTTCTCCATTCTTAAATGCATATGTGTGAAACGTTTCCATATGCGTGCGACATATGGCGTTACACGTTTTATGTCGTGAGTAAGTCATCGACAACTTGAAACTATTCTCAAGCACCGTTACGCTGGGTTATGGTCTGGTTTATATTCCTCCTTATTGGTTGTACCGCAGCAAGGTAGTTGTATACGTTTCGTGGGCAAATTGGCGTACCATAGTGAACAGACTACATGGGTGTGCTATACCCGCAATGCTATGGCGGCCTCCAGCTTTCAAAGGATATGCTCGCGCCCGTTGTTGCTAGCTTTCCTCCCAGCTATCCGGGCATGACCACGCGGAACGGCCCACACGCAGTATGTTTCTGTTTACTTTGGAAGATGCTGACTAGATTGACCGGGGCTGGCAGATTATTGTGATTCGACCGCCATTCATTCATTGTTTTGCCCTTTTTGCGATGTCAGTTTTGGCGGATATAACCTAATTTTTCATCATGTTCCAGAATATTAACCGCGTTTGGTATCTGCGTATTTGCTTTTCTTCTAATCTTTTTTCCTGCGTGCTCAATTATGTTTCGAATATACCTAATTATCTTGTGTTCACCAAACGCAAGCAACTGATGTCGCGATACCTTACGCGTTTTTGGGAGTTCTTTCATTTGCCGTCTTTTTATTGATATATCCTTACAGAGGATATGTTTGCACCACACGTTTCAGAGAATTATAACGTGCGTAGGGGTTTATCAGCTGCATTCTAAACGTTCTGTGGTAATTATTACCTAGGATAATTTCTTATATTTAAATAAAAATAAACTGTGCTTGCGGTTGGGGGTACTACAATTCTCCGCAAGATATGAATGAGATATTTCCTTTGGACTGGTGTACCAGATAGTCTTTTGGGGAGAATCTTAACAAAACCAATGCAAATAACACACCAATGCAAATGGTGGTCATCTAAAGTCAAGGGCGTACAGACCCTGAGAAACTAGAATGGTCTGCATACAGATGCACAAAAGGTTTCATAAATTTCGTGCGTTTGAACATTTCAGGACCCACCACTTTTAGATGCCATGAAATAAGACGGGTTGTTCCCGAACACCTATGTTAAACCAACCCACATTTCAACGCGTACGGATAAGATTGACATAATACAACGCAAAATCTCCATTCTTTGTAAGAAAAGAACCATTAGTCAACTTCAAGGCATCAGTTTTATTTATTTTTGTTTGACCACGGTCTTCCACACACTTGACGCACTTGGCGATGCTATGTTTGCAATGAGCCAGTGATATAGTCAACAATATTGGGTGTGTAGACACGAAATTTGGTGACAAGCACCAACCTCGTCCTATGATTCTATGAGGGTAGTTAAAATGTTGTGCCTGTAAGAAGATAATCTTGCAGCGCAGAAAACCTATAAGTAATTGAGGAACTGCTGCGAACAATTCATCTTGATGTACAATGACGTTATATTTAAAGTTTTGTTACTCATGCTGAATTTGCGTGAACAAATATTTGTTATCACTATCAATTATACTTTTGAAACAACACTGAGTGCAACGGTGCACTGCTAGTGCCACTGGTGTAGCGGTACTTAAGTTGTACTATGGTTACTTGATGAATAATGTATCGTTCTCACACAAGGCTGATGTAAATAATCGGACGCAATATCTTAAGTGAACATTTGTTTGTTCATCGCAAATGGTGAGGCAAGGACGCGAAGTTTAAACATGTTTGGCCACCAGCTAAAACCGTACTAATTGAACATGCCTTGGCCGTGTAGGAATGCTGAGCTAGGGAAGGTAACAGAACGGTTTTGGCGATTTTGTGCATAGTATTGATGGCGTTTTCATAGACACGACTACGGCTATTCCATAGTCGCCGTTTAGAAAACATTCTCCGAATCACAACAGGACAAGGCATTTGAGATTAGCTTAGTTAAGTGTGAAAAATTTGTGTCACTGAATATAGTCATAAGGAAAGCAGTCCCCAGAGTTCAAACCATTTATGGTATCTTAAACAAAAGTCACGGTTGGAGTTTTTCATTGTTAGCTTTATCATTGTTAACTTCCACCAGGCCCAATGTCCTTAGCTTGTTCATATGCTCAACGTTCATCCATAGCTCAGCAGGCGCGCCTAGGATCAAATGTTGAGGACAAATGCAAAACAGCTTGTGTTTTCCAAATTTAGTGACGCATTTGCATAGAGCTTGCCACTGG
>NW_008751718.1:1804946-1807639 GCF_000715545.1 Opisthorchis viverrini | reverse complement strand
TCTAAGCTCTATGCATAGCAGTGGCTAACGCGGTCTACTACTAAATTTAGCGGCTATCTTGCATCCATTGACCACCAGTCAATCGCTTGTACATTGATCTTCGCAGGTTGACGGAACTCGCCGTCGTGCTTCCATCGTGTGACATGGAAACTTGCCTACGTCAAAGTGATTGTTGTAAAAAATTTATTATTCTCCATATTATTACCGCGTTTCTCAAAACTGAATGGCTAGCTGCTCGAATGCGCCAACACACAATGTCTTGGTGCGCATGGTCGGTTTTGTTCCCTATGTGACTGATTTCTAGGTCGGTGCGGAAACGCTTTTTCTGCCCGGGCCCATTCAACGTGTCTGGATAATGCACCGCATTGTGCAGGGAATAACTCATCATTACGAAAACGGGAGCGCGGAATCTAAGCACAAATCTGTGCGTGCAAAATTTAGCACGACTTCGTAACATTGTGATAAAAAGTGACCCTACGGTTGGAGGTGTTTTATGCTGTTTTGCTGCAAACGGGAGGAAACATCATGAGACTAGGAATGTTCGAAAATATGACCAAACGCATCATGGTAGCAAACGGTGCAGCAAATGGAGGCTTGGTTATTTAAAGTTTATAAGTGGAGCCTAAAAATTCAATGATGAAAGCAATTAAAAATTTGGCTTATAATTTGGGCATCTAACAGCGGGTGATGCAAGGCCTCTCAAAATATAAGGCAACATAATCACGCTAGTCATCTAGGCATTTCGAAAAAAAACAATGCATGGTTTAATCACATGGAACCGCATTTGTAAGTTATTGAATAGTTTATGTTGGCTAGGCTACCGGAGGAATAACAATATAATATATTCTAGATTCTGCCATTTCGTCACACTGTTCCTCTATAAATGTTCATTGGAATCTTATGTGCAGATCGTTTTATTCTACGCGCAATTGTTCACGTTTGTAAGCTGATCGATATACAAACTTGTCCATGTTCCTAACCCATTCAGCCATTAAACCCGCTTAAGGGTTTTCGCGATTAGCATGCCTATCCCATGGTCACCATATTCTGTCTGGCTCAGAGTTGAAAGCCACACCTATCACATTGTGTTTGACTATAATGCAACCGGTTACGGTTTTTCGACTGCTTGTGACCATCCTGGGACCAACTGATGCGAAGCTCATCTTCTGCGTCTTCATCGAATGAGTGGAAGTATTCTGGCCTGGGGCTTCAAATGAATTGAAATCCCTTGCCTACTCCATTAGATGCACACACGCAAACTCTAGTTGATCGAATTTTATCTAATTTAGTATATGAATGATCACAATGTCTGAGAAATACACAAAAATGTGTTTCACGATATCCACCATCAAAATAAAGTTGATATTACTGCAGAAGATGATATCCTCCGCACTAGAATGTATCGAAGTAAACCAGATTCTTTCACGGGTTAGTTTCTGTTAACATCTCGGACAGGCCCTGACTCTAATGCAAAGTTTCGATTTAATATTGGTTCAAGTTGGTTCTTTGCCCCATTATGTGTGGGCCCCTATTATTAGCGAACAAATGTCCGGACTGTGAAGGTTGATCTTCTTTTCCTCACGCATAATTGCAATCTCAACAACAATGAAATCGCTAACAAATGCGTGTGGAACTCCATGGGTACCGGAGCGAATGGAATTCACGGCCATTATTATTCATCCAAAATATACCATTTGTTGTGCAATATTATTATTAGAAATACTAGGGCTGTTTAATTGTGAGTTTTCTGTATTTAGAGCATCGACGTTTACGTGTTGAAGTAGCCGCAAGCGTTGATATGCTCGGGATTTCTTCTCACACCATTGCGAATCAATTGCTATAATCATTTACCGGGTTAGCCTAAGTTCCATCTGTACTTAGGAATATTGCTCTAAGCCCGGTAACTGAATCCACATCATTTAAGTACACGCCGTTTAGGCTTTAATCTGCTGGCGTCCATTTCACCTGCTCCGGTCCCAACTAAGAAGTAGCAAGCAGTAAATTATAAAGAACAATAGAACTTCCGATTACCATGACAAAACAAAATCTATCAGCCATTCCGCCGATGTCGTGGTATTTATTCTCATGCTTGCAAACAATATCTGATAAGCAATTACACCCTGATTGATAATACCTGGTTTCGCGTTTAACACTTCTTGTTGATCGATTAAGTGCTGGAATCTCCTCAGATCTGTGTGCTGGTTTTTGCAGAGGAATGCCAAATAAATTCAAAGCCTCAAATGTACAAACATAATTCAGAAACTTGGATAGGTTGACGTAAATTCGGTTACAGGTACCCACATAAGAATATGTTTTTTATCTCAGAGAATTCCTTGCTTTCATACAACAAATTTAGTACTTTATCAATGCTTAATTGAGAACTGGTCTGTTTCACTAGAACGCACTAGGTTACCGCATTTGCCGTGATATCTTCAAAACTTTCATTATCCAAATTTGGTTTCTTGTCAATCGTAAAAGATCCTTTTGACAATACTGGCGAACACAATCACATATTCACCATGTACCTGCGGTATCATACAAAGACTCTTAGTTGTTCCTCAACCACTGTTGACGTGCATTCTTATCGCAGCAGTATGAAACGTTCAATCTAGCAACTACTGTTGGTATGGGTCATTTTTGAAACCATATTCATTTATATATATATATATATATATGTATATATATATATACAT